>NC_046657.1:70696956-70704564 GCF_010883055.1 Belonocnema kinseyi | reverse complement strand
CAAGGTGAGAGGAAAAGCCGATTAATTTTTGTTTAAAAACGTCCAAAATGTGAATTTGTTTATATAATTTGTTTATAAAATGAACGAATATTTATGGGTGGCGAATTTTTTTTCGAAAAAATCACTGCCAACATAATTGCAATACAATAGGAAGAAAAAACGGTTTGAATTTTGTCTAGAAGATAAATACGAAATTAGAAAAATCGACATTTTTTTCGATGTTTGCATCAAAATAAAAATTAAATAAACAAAAAAATAAAAAATCTACTCTCACCATTTTCTGAAAAATTTAGTTCTGAATTTTTCAAAAAAAAATTCTAAAATGGGTGCATAATTGCGTTCTAAATGTCATATTGAACCTCATTTTCCGATTTCACCCCACTGTGCTGCGTGCAGATTCTTTTACATATAAAATTAAAGGTTGCGCAAAAACTATAAGAATCACAAATCTGCAGAGATTCTCTTCATACTATTGCTAGTCCCTTAAGGGGGAATCCCGCATAACAGCTTGAAAATTAAGTTATTTTTGGCCATTTTTTTGGGGATGAAAATAATGACGAATCTTTCCAAAAGTTTTGTGGTTTATTAAGCTACTCTTGAAGTATAAAACAAATGTCTTTCAGTCTTATACATAAATAATATTTTGATTCATAAGGGTGAATGTTCGACATGTTCAAATTCGATAGGTCAGTTTACCCGATTACCAGATTTTTTAAATTGGGAGTGGTTGGACGACAAATGAAACATTTCAGCGATCTGTATACTTAAGTTCAAGTCGATCTGTCAAATAATTTTAAAACTATAAGTAGGGCAATTTTGAAAAATGTGAAACCGAAGAGAACGTGTTTAGTCACTTTGCCGTTGTCCTATTCCTGCCAAGTACATAGTAGACTTTATTCCATCGGAGGATCAACTTTCACTAAATAGCATGTAAACATTAACAGCGGGAAATTTTACATGCAATATAATTTCACTTAAGTTTTTTCTGAGAAAGTTGACACAATTTCAATAATATTTATTTTTGACATAAAAATATTTCAATGTACAGTATAGTTCAAATATGCCTTCTTTTCATAAATTATCTGAAATTCTATTATGAACATCGATTTTTCATTCTTAATTATTTCTTTCAATTAAACTGCAATAAACGTTTATATTTGATATAACTTTTTCAATTAGGACTAGAACCCTAGTAATAATTTTCAATTTATAGCTTCGAAGATATCTGAAACAATAGCTTTGCCAAACAGCACGGCAACCTTTCCTATAATTGCGAGCCAGGCGATTCGAGCTTGCATCCTTTTAGAATTACACATAATTTCACGCTTGCTTCTCGTAGCACTTAATGAGGTTTTGCTATTTTTCTTACATTGAATTTCCGTCATTTTCATTATCGTGTTTTTTATATTATCAAACACTGCACTTCTTTCGTTATTACAGGCCTCTTTCAATTTATCCAATTATAAATTGCGTACACTACGTTTTTGTATTTCTATAATATTTTTGTATTTCTTCTAATCTAGAAGGCAGTGTCTTGGAAATTCTAGCAAGGATTCGCTTAGCCATTACTATCACAAAAAAAGCGAAAGATAAAGTTTACATCGATTTCAGGTGAAAGACTCACCGCAACAAAAATTAACTTTGCCTGGATAATCTTTCGCCTTATAATTGCTCCATTTTTATTCGAGATGTAGCGAGGATTGCGACGCCAGCGCTATCTATCGTCGTTTAACTTAATTAAATTGGAGAGAACCGGGCATTCCTATCTATCAGTTGCTATTTGCGCTTTTTGCTAAATGGTATTAAGTGAGTTTTAATTCCTCTACAATAGTCTAATTTATTTCGGAGAAAACATATCAGTAAGTACACATTATTTTCGTGTTTTCTGTTACTGATTCTACATGTTTTACCGAAATTTGCTCACCTTCGCGTCACGCAGTAGACGAGATCAGAATTATTCTCCTAACCTCGGTGGAACTTTTGCCGAAATATTTTTAATTTTTAACCGTTTCATGTCTTGCCTGCAACACATTTTAACTTTTGTTTTTTCTGTGTAGTTTTAAATCTGGTGTCCCGATTTATAACTCGAATTACCTCATACACTGCCCGTTTCCCATTGCTGTTAAGGACACCGTAGCAGACGACAGCTTTTATTCCATCGTAGGATAAACTTTCACCGAATAGCACGTAAAATTTAACAGCGGGAAATTTTACATGTAACAAAATTTAACTTCAGTTTTTTTTGCGATTAGTTTTACGCAGTTTTATCAATTTCGGATAGGTTATTGGCTCTAGATTCTAGAGCTACTCCGCATACAGAAAACCATACAAAGTTCTACTGCATTGCGTTGTAGAGCCTACGATTATGTGTATACAGTACACAATTATATATGTTCCCTGATGCTAGCAACTATTTTTTACATTTTCATTCGCGAGAGGGTAACTTTCGATCCCTGGTTTTATTGAATCTTCAAGTTGTCCAGAAAACATAAAGCTTTATATGAGTGTCTTTGTATATAAATCTGCGAAAAAACTGAACTTACTTCAACCATCCTGCGGTACACTGTTAAAAATTTTTGGAATTCTACAACACTCCTACAAGACTTCTACTATACAAAGCGTAAGGTAAAATTGCAAACATGGTATTGAAATGACGAAATTGCAATACATGTATTGTAAGTTTTGTGAATCGTGAAGTCACCATCCAGCTTTCCAATACATGTAGCAGAGAGTTTGTAAGACGAAAATTGTGCGCAAGGAAATCACGGAGTTAATGGAATTCAAGAAATTTGTGAAATTTAAGGAACACGAAATTTAAAATATTCATGTAATGTACGCAATTCAAGAAATTTACGGAGTACGCTTAATTTATGAATTTCATGTAGTTCATGGAATTCACAGAATTCAAGGAATTCGCAGGATTGACTGTAATCACGTATTTTATGGAATTCGCGGAATTCAATGAATTAACAAAATTCGAAGAATTCATGAAATTGAATGAATTCAAGGAATTCAAATAGTTCACGGAATTTGTAGAATTTAACGAATTTTTGGAAGTCAATGAATTCCATGCATTCATTAAATTTCATGAACGCCTTAAATTTCATGAATTCTTTAAATTCTTTGGATTACGTGAATTCCGTAAATAGCGGAAATTCCCTGATTTTCTTGAATTCCGCGTATTCCGTAAATTCAATAAATTCGTTAAATTCCGTGAATTCCATTGAGTCTATGAATTTCTTGCTTTCCGAGCATACCGTGAATTCCTCGAATTACATAAATTCCGTTAATTCCATGAATTCTGCTAATTTCACGAAATCCGTGAATTCTGGGCATTAAATTAATTTTGTGAATTCCTTGAATTCAGTGAATCTGATGAATTCCACGAATTTCTTAAATTTTCTGAATTCCTAGAATTTCATATACATGCGCGTTAAGACTCGTCTACAAGCGTCGCAAACAACCCGTTGCGGAACCGCAAGCAAGCGTCGCGCCGCAAGTAACCGAGAGCGAATAGTTGGTTCAACTCAACTTTTCGTGCTGCAACCTTCTCGCGTGATCTCGCGTCGAATGTCAGAGGACCAATCAGAGCGTTTCATCACATAACCTCGTACAACCGCACGTTTGTGGCATCGTCGACACTGATTTCGAGTGATTTTTTTTTCATTTGTCTGGATTTTTTTGTTGATTTGGTATGTTATGTGAGAAACGTTTAAAAGCATTTAAAACTAAAGAAAAAAACTCCAACGAGCAAATTGCGGGTCAGAGGATCCATTGTGGAGGCGAAAAATATTTAACAGTTCATTTGATACTAAGCTCTGATTGCCTGCCGCAACAGCGCAGCGCCGCTCGCGACCACTGTAGACGGCTCTTCCTTGCGTTACGATGCCGCATCGCATCGCTGAATCTTGCGGCGCCGCAACAAGCTATTTGCAGCGATTGTAGACCAGGCTTTATATACGACTCGAAGAAATTCTGGCACGAGTGGTTAGTATTAAAATAATTTTTTTTATAACAGTAGCCACAGTTGCTAACACACTGCCAGCTCGTGAATTCGAACGAGCCGATCGTGGTAATGCCAATAGCAGCGTGAGCTTGAAAAGCTTTACGCTTGCCACGGCCCGTTCTTGGGATTTGACACAATCTCCCGTTTTAATTTTCAGTAGCGCGTAGTGTCAAATAGCTGTAACGTTCAGTGAAAACCGTGCTTGTTGCTCGACTCATTCGCCACAATATACCAACTGCGCTATGAGCAGCATCAGCTGATCGAGATGAATGAACCTGCATATGCATATCGTAATTGTTTATAACACCACAGTCCATCATTTTTCATCACATTTAATCTCAAAAATCTTTTTAAATTTTTTGTCGCTTAAACAATGATAAGTAAGCGACTGGGATTAATAAATTTAATACTTACACGAGAGTGACCCAAATGTAGAGACCACAATGGGTTCGTTTAGAGCGCACTTGAAAAGAACAGCATCAAGGGCCGATCACAAGCCAACCGCTTGTGAATGGACAAATTTGATTGGCTGAGAACCTAGAAACGAACTCGATGCTTCAAATTAATTCATCAGTTTATTCAAATTCGACCTCCGTAAAAAGGTACCCTTACTTTATAAAGTTGAAAATATACTTAGGGCATTTTCTTGAAATAAAGAAAGAAATTCAAAAGGATTAATGCAAAATTCCCTTTTTAATAATAGAATATTATTAATAATGACTTATTTGTAAATGTGAGCATAAAGAATTCGTTTATCGACCCATGACTTACGACGAAAATTTTCTTGCATATGAATCAGTGCTCCCAATTTTTGGAACTTTTTGAACTGCGCTTGCTTCGCGCCAGCAACACGATTTGTTACTTTAAGCGCGCGCATTTTAAATTATATAAATATTCAAATGTTATATTTATAATAAATAATAATTGGGAAAAGCTTCAAAAGTGATTTATTAATCCTAAAATAAAATTTTTGAGTGACAGATAAAAAAATATTGTGATTTTATTACAAAAAACGTTTTTTATTTTGACTTTAGAAAAAAACAAAATTTTCAATTTATTTTTAGTAACTTTATTGATTTTATTTTAGATTAAATTGTTGTGAATGAAAACAATAACAATTAGAAAAGTCTCTTCAAGTTCTAAAAAGTTTCACAAATTTCTCTTTTCTACATTTCCGATTAAATGATGAAACATCTATTTCCCAATGTTAAAATCAATTAGAAAAAAAATCAGAAATGTAAACCCAGTGGGCACAAAATTTGGGGACGTCTTTACGACATCGTTACGACATCTTTACGACAACTGTACGACATCCTGCGTCCATATCGTTTCGGCGTCTTTGCGATATCGTAAAGACATCGTCAGATCATACGACTTATTTACGATATCGTAAAGACACCTGAACGACATGGACATATGCTGTCGTTAAGTTGTCGTAAAGATATCGTAACGATGTCGTAGATGACGTAGATGCCGGCAGATTTTTTTGCTAGAAACAAGTTTTCTGAGAAATGATTTTGATTTTTTTAATTTTTTGCTTTAAAAGGTGTCTAGATATCTAGCCGCAAGTATGATAGCGAAGTTTTACTATCTACTGGATTTGTATTATAAAATTCCAATACATGTGGAGTACCATACCAATGTCAGCATTTGGAAACTACAACATTATATATTGTAGCGTTACTTTGCGTTTAGGAAATACACTTCCAAAATATGTAGTAAAAGTTTCCAACAGAAATTTTTAACAGTGCAGATAATGATCCTAAGTTAGATAATTATTAATTTAGAATACTAATGTATATAGAATAATTACTTTGACGGTAATAATAGTTAAGACGCGATATTTTTTATATTTAATATAGCACTTAATTATCAGCTAATAAACCTAAAAGTAATAAATCAAAATTTAAAAAATTCAGCGTGAATAATTGATTAAAAACATATAGTGTATAGCTTTTACTTGTTTGCAATTTTTATTTCACCTTTGGATCTAAGATTATACATTAGGATTTACTATTGCATTTCGTTTGAAAAGAAGCGGGTTCCTTTATTAGAGAAGTCAGATGGATTTATAGATTTTGCGTGTACTTTGTACAATAAGTGCAAAGAAGATACAAAAATAAAAACTTTTTCCGAAAGAACACACTGTACTATAATAATGAAAATCAATTGAAGAATAATTCCAAATCGCGATTATTCATCGTATATTTTACTGCTGAATGCGGATAATAGTGTAGTTTTGTATATTATTTTACTCATTTTAGTTTTTTCATGACTCAATTAATCTCTGAATTGACGATTTTCTGTACTTTTTACGGGAAAATATGACATTGTTCATAGGTATATTGATGGTGGAATTGCAATTACGTACAGTGATTTATTTACTTATTAAATTAATAGATTGGTAAATGGGATAAATATTTCATGAAATGATAAAAATAACGAACTGTTTCCTAAAATCTGCAACACTAGTTATAACTCTATACTTGACAGGCTAGTCTTAAGAAAAATTCCGTAAGACTGGATGGTTAATTTATGAACTTTCAATCGAGTGTCGGATTCGACGGTTACTATCTGTATTTTCAAAAATAAATTTAAATGCTTGTCCTGAATCTTTAAATAATCTGAATAATAGAAAAATGGAAAAAGTGTTCAACTTTTTCTGTTGAGTTTTTAATGAAGGCAATTGATTACGCATGTTTTAATTTGCGAATAAATACTCGGGTAAAATTACTAATAGATACGGGTGTGTGTATGTGACGTATCCTTTCTTTTAAAACTATATCGATTGCCGAAAGCGGGCGAAATTTCAGTGCGAGATAAGAGAGAGAAGCGAGCGGCACGCGTACGCGATAAGCATTTTAGAGAACACTTATACTTAAGCAAATATTAAATTAATGAAAGTGTGTGCAAATAGAACAATTGACAATCAATAAACGACAATTTATATACGGTTAATAGAACCAGTTTTCTTTGAATTAATAAACCAGATTTTCACTCTGATCCTTATCTAACAACAATCAATCTTTTAAAAGTTGAACAAATTAATTCTCAAAGAATTAAACAGCAATTACAATAAAACTATTCATAAATCTCTGGAATTTATTTTTGACCATAGTAAAACTATCATTCCTCTCGAGATAAATTTCTTCTGTTTTTTATAGTTTCATTTCCTCCCTTCCTTTTAAAAATGTTGATTCTTTTTCTGCAAGTTTTTATATTTTCGGGAAAGAACTCTAAAAAATTAGTGTTTTCAAAGTTCTTATTGACATTAACATTAGGTTAGTCGAACAAAATTGAGCGTCCGGATGCACAATGACCTTAGCGCGTGCACGGAAAAAATAAGTGCATTAAACTTTCCTGAATTATTTCTATAGTCGGGGATGAGAGCGAATTTGGATGCCTCAATTCTGTGAAATTTATAGAAAAAGTCTTGAAAACATGTTGAAAAAGTTCATAGAAAATCGATTTGAGGTATCGAGCGTTTGTGACGTACATCAATAGAATATACAGTCTGTCAAGTTAAAGCGTGGGTGGCTTTACTCGCAGTCGGTAAGGTGTATCGACATGATTTTGGTGTCAAAATATTAAGAAGAGCTCCC
>NC_046657.1:70691868-70696856 GCF_010883055.1 Belonocnema kinseyi | reverse complement strand
AGGGAGCTCTTCTTAATATTTTGACACCAAAATCATGTCGATACACCTTACCGACTGCGAGTAAAGCCACCCACGCTTTAACTTGACAGACTGTATATAGACCTAAGTTCTATAAAATCACGAAGGAATAATAAGAAGACCCAACTGTCAGTGGGAAGCCTTTCGAGACTGGCAATAGAAACATTACCGTAAGTAGTAGGCACATTGCAAGAAGATCTTAAGTTTTCATGCGCAGGTGTCCTCTTTCTGTATATGGAAAAGTGTGACAGTCAGAATTTTTGTCAAATTGACGCTATCATAGGCAACTAGATCGATTATATTTTTAATTATACGTGTTTTTTAGCATTTAAAATGTTTGGAAGTGTTAGAAAAAACAATATTCATCATTCCAAGGTACGATTTCAAAAATAATAATGTGCTACAATTTCAAGATTTTAAGAGCAAACAATTTCATTATAGTCTACATGCTTACCACTTTTATAATGCACTCTTTCAACTTCACAAGTCTTAACACTGAAGCCCTTCATAACTAGATCAATAAACTCTTTCAAAATTTAAATGCATCAAAACAAATGAAAATAACCTCTCTAACTTACGTCAATTTGACAAACTTTCTCACCCGCACACTTTTCCATCTATGGGTACAGGACAACTGCGCACCTGCGCACGAAAATTTAAGATCTGCCTGAAATGTGTCTACCACTTACGGTAATGTTTCTATTGCTAAGTGGCGAAACGGAGTTAGATCTCCTTATTATTCCTTCATGTATAAAAAGTAGCTGCAAGTCCCTACTGCGTGAAGGTAGCGAAATTCGCCGCGGCTTTTGTCATCCGGGAAAAGCGTTTGTTTAATGTTTAACGGTTTTAATATAAAGCTAATTAAACAGAGTAATTTCTGCGTAACCAGAGTTATCTCAGAGTAATCACCGAGAGGTTAGGAAATCACTGGGTTGGAGAAGCTAGATTTTAATTTGAATAAAATTGTATTAAACAATTGCACTGGTACATTAGGTTAATTGAATAATATATCATTAAATTAAATTTAGTTAAACTTTACAACCTAAGGAATTAAGGATTGATTTTTATGCATAAAATTATTGTTAAAATTGATTTTACATACTTTTGATCACGATTTTATTTTATTTTCCGAAGATAAAAATTGAAATGGATTCAACTAGTCTCATGTCATATTTTATTTAATTAATGAAAAAAATATAAAATCAAGAATTCAACTTTTAAATTTGTTTTCAATATAAACCTTCTTGTGTATGTAATTTGATATATTGTGATACAACTTTCATCTACATGTCTTGAATTGAAGAACGAGAAAATCAATCAACAGTTTTTTACATGACAAATGATAGCAGATATAAAGGAAGAGGTGAGCGAGTGTGAAAATATGTAACAAAGTCAGTGTATGTACAATTGAACAGGTATAACAGTAAAATCATTATTTATTATAGCTTCGGTTAATTTTTCGAATTTTTTCCAGAATAAAACAGATGAAACCACATAATTAATTGAGGATGAAGAAGCTATCCAGAATAATGTCATCATACAGTTTAACACTTGTAATCCTCCTATCGGATGTCCAGAGGTACTTTCAAGAATATTTTGTTTATATGACTAAATTAATTTTTTTCGGAATTTCCTAATTGTTTTACAATTAAATTATTATTCGAGGATTAAAAACTTTCTGAAGTTATTTCACCAAGATTATTACATCCGAGGGGTATTTCTGACTGAAAAAAGAAGAAGAATTTTAGTCCACAGATTTGCGCATTTGAAAAGGAAGGAATTAGTAAAGAAATTTAAGGGAGAACCCCTGCAAGATTGGATGTAAGTTTGCTCTGTTATTATTTTTAAATTTTTATTGTATATTTGTGTTTTTGGGCGAGAGCGTGTGGATCCGATATTGAATTGACAGCTATTTATTATAAATAAAAATTGCGAATTTTATTTCACTTATAGTGTTAATTTATCAGAATTCCTAAACCTAGCCGCTAAAATTCAAAAGGTATTTCCTACTGAAAGTGCTGACACATATTTCTCTAATTTTTAAATAGAAAACGGAGTACGAATACCATCTACAGGAAAATTGAGGGCTCATTTTGATTACACAAGAAGTTTATTAAGACAACAGGGTATTATAAAAGCTTTCACTACCCAAACAAAAAGATCTTCCCACGATTCGACAAGAACTTGTGTTTTTCATGGTAAGGTTAATTCTGACTAATACCTACTTACATTGAAGAGTGCTTTTTTAAAACTCTTGTCTAATTCATTTATATTATATATTATTGTTTGTTTATTTATTTCAGACAGCATGACAATTAAAATTGAATATTTGGGACGTCACTCAGAAGACGAGAGAATGAAATTAGTAATTTAATTATTACGTGCAAATTTTTCGCGTGATAAAAATATTAAAATTCTGCTTGTTTATAGATTGCTAATGAAGAGGACGTATGCTTAGATGCATTAAGGGTGTCCTAGCTGCAAAGAAGGCTTACATTGCACCCAATAATTGTAATTGTTGGTTGAATTATTAATATGCAGCAACGATATGCAGTTGTCGACGACGCATGGTATGAATTCAAAACTATTCTCGAATGTGTAGCTTTCACATTTAAGGCTTTCTTTGCTCTAGATTGCGTTTATCCCGCTGAGACGTATAAAGTTTGGCATTTCATTTAACGAGCCATATATGCAATTAAATTAGCGAGCGAAAAGACAAGCCTTAGAATCAAAAAACTCGAAAAGCAAATCGAGCAGGTTCTGGAACGAGGTTCTAAGTGATAGATAAACGTTTATTTTTCGGCCTGCTAGCCTTAAAAAATTGTCTTGCTTACACTTCCATTTTTTACTGAATTTTCTTACAACTACGCCTTGCAAAGTACCATCCATCCACACCTTGTAACTAATCCGCTCGCTCCTATAGCCTAACCTTCCTCGCTGCGCCTCGCCTCGCACGCATTTCGCCCTTTTGTCGCTATGCCACGCATTACCAGTCTCTGTCCCCGCGGCTAACACCTAATACTTAACTACTATTTAAATATTTACATTTTTCTTATATATACTTCCTCTCCTATTTACAATCTTTACTTCTCCATTCCTCTTTCTCCTTCCTTCTCTTCTTCTCTATCTTACTCAACACCCCCTTTACTCACCCTACTGCCCTTTTGTCACCCCTTTCATGCAACCAATACCTCCATGCTTATCCCCCTCCTTTCCACCTCTTCACATTCCTCCAACCAATGCTTCAATTTTGCATCCCCCTTCCCGCACAATTCACACATTCTCTTCTCTCTAGAAAGTCAGAACCTATTATACTTCTCCGTACACCCGCACCTCATTCTCGCTATGAGTTCCTGAGTTACTTGCTCTCCTTTCATACACAAATATTGCACTCTCTCCCTTGACATAATCCACACATAGTTTCCATTATACCTTGACTCTCTTATTCTCTCCTCTCCTTTTGCCCTCTCTTTCTCCATGCCATTCTTTTGAACCAACTCATATACCTTCCTTCCTCGTGCATTCTGCTAACTTCATCTTTTTGCAATCCATTCGTTCTAAAATACCTTTCCCTTTCCACCTCCATCTTTGCACCACTATGTCTGTTCTCCTTCTCCCACCAACACTCCCTAACAAATTTACTTCCCCCCTTTTCCAAAAATATCTCCTCATATTTACACGCTCGACTCCCTGTTATAATCCCTAAACTTGTTCTTGCTGTCTCCCTCCTGACAATATAGTTCGGCGTATTCCTTGCCAACCCCAGTATCCACTTTACATACCTCTCCTGCACCCTATTAACCTCCTCACTTCCCTTCCTACCCCACACCTCCTCTCCGTAAAATAAGACACTCATCACTAGCGAGTCAAACAATTTCATTTTCCTTTCAAAATCATCTGCGAACAATCTCTTCGCCAGCCCCCGCACCTGCCTCATCACCACATTTGCCCTTCTCATTCTCTCTTTTATATGACCATCGACTCCCCCATTTCTTCGAAACAGGAAGCAGGTTCTGGAACAAGGAGCTTCTAAGTCTGATAGCTCAGACGACGAGTTGGATGGTTCGTATTTTTGATAATGAACTACCTCAAGATATACTTTTATCCTCTGGTGACTTAGATCAACGCGGTGTAAATGGTGAGACTGACTTTGATAAAAAAATATCTTTGTTCACCGCGAAACTATACAAAATGACGGATGTAGCTAGACAACGCGTTGATGAAGTAGTAGATGACGTTTCGGATTTATTAAAAAGTAATGTTTTATCTATAAGAGATAAGATACACAATTGAGCAAAACAATATTCTAAAAATTTATTCACAGTTGAAGAACTTGATGAAATTTTGGAAGAGTATTCAACACCTTTCGCTAAGTTTAATACAGATGCTAAAAGGTTCAAGCAATTCAAAAATAAGAGAACATTCATTTTACCAGAAAAACTAAAAACTTGGCGAGATAAAAGTTATTGTTGAAAAAGACAGAGAAAAAATATCAGTGAGCAAAGATATTTGGCGCAATTTATCCCGATAAAAAGGTGCTAAAGCTCTTTTTTGAATTGCCAGGAATTCGAAGGAATACAAAGACAAGATTGTTTTACCATTAATCGCTGCATTTGAGGATTACGAAAATATCAATCCTTTGGGTCACTACAAAGGTGTTTCCAAATGTGGTGCAACATATTTGAGTTGTCCAGTACTTAGTCCAGAATTACAGTCTAAATTAGAAAATATTTTTCTCTTTGTACTTTTCAATACAAAAAACCGCACGGAATTCATAAACAAAATTGTTTTTACTAAAGTGACTGCAGAACTTGAATATCTTCAACATAATGGTATATCTGCAACGGTTGGCAATGAGCAAAAACAGTTATACGAGGGTAGTTCAATAAGTACTTAGAATGACCAACAGATGGCGCGCGAATCGCTCCAAATCATCTGTTTTCAGTCAGCACCACTCCCGACTAGATATA
>NC_046657.1:70663295-70691768 GCF_010883055.1 Belonocnema kinseyi | reverse complement strand
ACTTATTGACTACTTGGAAAAGGGTAAAACAATCACTGGTGAATATTATGCATCATTATTAGAGCAGCTGAAAGAAGAAATTAAAAAAAACGACCACATTTGCCGAGAAAAAAAATTCTCTTTCATTACGACAACGTCCGAGTTCACAAATGCTTCGTTTCAATGGCTAAAATTGAAGAACTAAAATTCGAATTGGTCGAACACCCACCGTATTCACCAGATTTAGCCCCCAGTGACTTTTTCTTATTTCCAAACTTGAAAAATGGCTCGGTGGACAGAGATTTCCAGACAACGAAGACGTCATTGCCTCTGTAAGTGCTTATTTTGAGGAACTTCCGAAAACGCACTTTTCTGAAGGATTAAAAAAACTTGAAAAGCGATTGACCAAGTGTATAGAGCTCCAAGGAGATTATGTTGTAAAATAAAAAAAAATTTACCCAAAAAAATTGTATTTATACTTCATTCTAAGGACTTATTGAACTACCCTCGTATCTCATATCAATTCTCATTTCGAGTGATAATCTTGGTTCGCATTCGATTGTTGGATACGTTGAAATTTTTTCAGCATTTTTTTTTTTGTCACTTCTGTTTAACTGAACACAAAAGTCTAAAAACAAATTTCAATGAACGTGATTGTATTCTTCGAAATCCGGAATATTACGGTACACTCTTGACAAAAAATAATGTTTCGGCCTCTGGTATTAAGGAACCTTGTGTATTCAATCGGATCACAAACTTTCATCCTACCAGCAATTTATCTGTGGATGTTCAACACGATATTCAAGAAGGAATTTTGCGTTACGATGTTGCTCTCGTATTAAATAATCTAATTTATCAGGCAACATTTTTTACTCTGGAAGATTTAAACCTTCGGGTAGCTGGTTTTCAATATGGTGATAATGATCATACCAATAAGCCTATGCCTCTTTCGGAGGCACATATAAAAATCGTTGTCTCATAATGTCAGCTTCTAAAATAATGAATCTGTTTCGATGGATATTCCTTCTCGTAGGACCCTTCGTACCAGAAGACAATAGCTAATCCACTGTTACTCAAATCACGATTTACGCGCTCCCTGTTGCCCGTATAGAGAAACCAACTTCACCATTCGATTCCCCGCCAAATTCAACTTTAGGAAAAGTCCCTACCCATGTATCAATTTGCCGCAAAAATGTTTGCCGTACAATAGCCTATGGAACCTGTAAAAATATCAGATTTAAATGATGTGGGTAACTTTCTGCACTTACTTTTACCACATTCGAATTCGAATATCTACGAAACCAATTGGTTGGAATTAAATGGCTTCAAAATAAAGCGCAACAGTGCGCTTGTTCAATTCAATGAAAATGGTCCAGATTTCCAGTTGGATCAAACTATATTGATATCAGATTATTCGTTTAAACTTTTTGCCAAAAAGCTTCACGACTATTTCTTTATAAAACATCTTCAAGCGTACAAAGTATTCAGCGATGATTGTTATTTGTCCGTTATTTACCAAACAACCGACGTGGATCACAGTTTACTTGTAACCACTATCAATAAGATCATCGATGGTTATAAATTATTTATTTAAAATGATTTAATTTAAAACGATTTAAAAAAATGACAAAAAATTTCAAAAGATTTTACGTATTTTCGTTTAATTACAAAATATTTTCAAGTGTTTAAAAGGATTTAAATTAACTTCAAAATAATTTAAGGGGATTAGAAAATTTTTAAATTAAAAAATGAATAAATTTTATTAATGAATTTCAAAAGATTTAAAATAATTTTAAATACTTTTAAATGATTCTTAATGAATTCCAAAAAGTACAAGAACTTTCGAAAGATTTCAAAGACTTTAAAATACTTTTTCTGAATTCAAGACATTTTAAGGGATTTTATGGCATTTCAAAGGATTTAATATGGTTCAAAAAGTCGGTGAAGGAATTTAAAAGATCACAAAGCATTTTAAATGATTTTTTAAAAATTCATAATTGTTTAAGGTTTCCCATGTAATTTAAAATTATTTTAAAGTATTTAAACAGATTTTAAGAAATTTCAATGAATTTAACGGGATTTTAAGTAATTCTGAAGAATTGTTAAGGAATTTCGGTAGAATTTAAATGAGTTTCAAGATTTTAGAGTAATTTTATAATATAAATAATGTTCTTGAATTCCTTAAAGTCTGTTAAATCTCTTGAAATCTCCGGAAATTTTTGGAAATCCTTTAAAATCTATTAAATCTCTTAAAATATGTATTGATTTCTCTAAAATCTTTAAAAATACCTTAAAATGTTTTAGAATTTATTTTGAGTCTTCTTTAATCAACTAAAATAATCAATAATAATTTGCAATATTTCTAAAATCTACATTCTTAGTACATATATAATTATAAGTGCAGGAATATTTCTTATGGAACGGGTCACAAAAATTTGCAGATGGCTCTGCACAGCTGTAGGTTATATTTAAGATTTTTACATTCTCATCATTTATGATTGAGAAAGTATTAGAATTGTCGGAAATTTGACATCACAGTTTTTCAACGGATCTTCACGTTTGGAAACCCCCTGAATCCGAAAATCAGGTTTTCACGATGGCGTCTGCCTGTCTGTCCGTCCGGCCGCCCGTCTGTAAACACGATAACTCTCGAAAAAATGAACGAATCAAATCCATCTTTTGCACACTTTTTTAAGGTCCTAAAAGAAAGGACGAGTTCGTTAATCAGCCATTTTCGATAAAAATTCAAAAAGTGAGCGCATTTAAAAAATTTTTTAGACCACTTTTTTCGGAATTTGAAAATTCTATGTATGGATATTTGTAGTATTAAAAAGAAAAAACAATTTATCAACATGACTTTTTTCAATAAAAATAAAATTCTCAGAGATACAGCGTTTTCAAAATTTTGTTAATCAACCGAAAATCAAAATTTTAAGCCAAAAAACGCACGATATGAAATAAGTCAAGAAAAGAAAAACATTTTTTTTAAAGACCTACAAGATTATCATGACAAATTTTTGGATTTTCTTCAAAAATAAAAAATTCCAATTTTGATCGCACAAAAAAATAATGAAAAATAAAAAATTCCATTTTGTAGACAAACTATGTAGGATACAAAAAAGAAGAATTAACAAAAATTGTTATCCCAAAAAAGATCTACAATTTCGTTAAGAATCACTTGTTGATAGGACGCGTAATTTTTGTTTTATTCGTGAAAAATAACGTTGAAAAAAGTAAGATAAAAAAAAATGTGTGAAAAACGACGAAAGTTACGAGAAAAAAATCCAACAAAGCCTGTTTATAAATGTCTGTTGGAAATCGAGCGCGCAGCGCGAGTGTCACGATGAGAATGTGTACGTCAAAGCTTATAGAGCTTTGAAAAACTTAATCTTTGACTATACTTAATTAAGTAGATAATTCAGGATATGAAGACGCATACAAATACTGCCATCTAAAAGAGATCTTTTTGATAAAGTTTTTTTCAAGCATTCCAAGTGCCAAGAATAAAAATCCGAGCGCGATGTGTAATTATGTCCAAGCGCGAAGCGCGAGGTAACCTGTTCTCGAGCGCGAAGCGCAAAATCGAAACGTCGCGCGCCCTAGGCGCGCTCAAACTTGTGAGCGGAGCGAGCCGCGCGCGTAGCGCGCTATGAGAATGTGCCCGCAAAGCGGGCAGATTTTTTTGGTATACATCCAGCTAGGTTAGCCGCAAGGCTTTAGGAGTTAGTAATGCGACACTTATATTTTATATTTTCTAGAACTATTTTACGTTTTTCGTAACCTGCCTTTTAATAGAAATGACGTCACCTTGGCCTTGAAGTTTTATAGAACTTTGTAACACATTTTGTTGCATACTTCAACGCAATGTAAAACAAAGTCGATTTTAACATTTATTAAACTACCCATCGCATCCTTTACTATAGGATTAGTTATATAAAATTTAATGCATTTTTCCGTGTATGAGCGCATTTGAAACCACATAGGAAAGTCACTTCAACAATGCGGATTGAAAACTTTTTATTTTGTTAGTCATCATTCGTAAAATTTTGCGACCTCCACATCGTGGACAATTTTCAAGATTTCCGAAAAAAATTTATGGCGCATATGAGCGCATTTGAAGACGAATTAATTCATGTCCGCAACTTTATATTGCACATCACTGTTGACGTTTTAAACCTGCGTTACACTGCACCCCCCCCCCCCCATTTTGATATCTTTGTTAATTAGCTAGCGCAAATTTTTATAGTGGTGGCGTATTTGAGCGCAATTGAAGTTATGAAAGATAGGTATGATGAATTTGGAAAAATGTTATTAGTTTACAAAAATCACGCCAGCCCTTCCCACCTCCATTGTGATGGCTGATAACTCGGTTAACAAGGTGGCGCAAAACTTTTTCTCTATGGCGCATATTTAATCGGTGGCGCATTTGAGCGCATTTGGGGCGCAATTCAGTGCGCTATAGAAAACCCAAAAATAAGGAGTGAGGGGGCTGGTGTAACTGACCTGGTATACTGCAACATTAATAAGAAATTTTTTATCCAAATGGTTATAATGTTGCGGTATTTCTTTTTTCGATGTTTTCTCCAAATTACCACTTTTATCGAAAAATGATACGATAATAAAAATATGTATCTCTGGGAGCAAGCTAACTTTTGTTTAAAACTTTTTTCTGTAAAATCAATTTCAAGAAATTTGATCTGAACTTCCGACGACGTTGAAGCCACCTGACAACACTTTTGCATCCAGGTAAGTGCCTGACAATGCGCAGTTGCCATTTCAAATGTCATCCCCCACATGCACCCCAATTTTAAACATTATACGAGTCAGTGCTCGTACCGAGTGCTCCGAACTCTTCTACGCATGCGTCGCGCTCGGTCTCTAATTCGTTGCTGTTCGCACACAATTGGAAATGCTAAAAAATAACATTTTTATTGTTGATTATGAATATTGTCATTTTAACTGATATAAATGTTTATTAGGCCGATATAATTGAATCTTGATAAAAATAAAAATTTTATTTTCACTATTCGAAAATTTTGTTTTTTAAAGTTTATTAAAATATTAAAATGCATTGGCAATCTTGTTCTTCAATAAAAATGCTTAACAATAAAAATGTTATTTTCAGCATTTCAAATTGCGCGCGAACAGCAGTGAATCAGAGACCGAGCGCGACGCATGCATAGAAGAGATCGGGGCACTCGTTACGAGCACTGATACGAGTCACGTTATTTAACTATCAAAATTGACACATTTGCAGGTCGCCACCGGTAAGCGCATCTACTCTGACTTGTAAGGTCTTATCCGTATTACGTTGCGATTTACGTTATGGGCTTATGGTCTATTAGTGGAAAGTTGCGAAAAACTAACCCACATAAACACAATTTTAAAATGGTGTGTTCGAATTTTTGTTACAAAAACCGTTATAATAAGTGACTCATACATTATTTGATCGATTAGAACAGAAAATACATGATTCATTCTATACTTAATTAATATAAATAGGGTTTATCAAAATAAAATGGTTAAAATACCTTAGAATTATAGAATACATTAAAAAGCAAGAATGGATTTTTATCAATCTTAAGGAATTTATTTTCCTTAATTATGTAAGCAAATTCATATATCAACATGTTAACAAAATAACAAGATATTATGAAATTAAATTTATTATTATTAAAAATATTGTTTATAAGCTTCACGCTTGCCGTTCAATTGATTATTAATTCTAGTAAATTTGTTCAAAGTAGCTTATTGAAACGTCCAATTCTAACTGCAAATTTTTCCAACCCCTTAGGTAAGTGATTTAATAGTAACTCATAAATTTAATTTTAATCAAATTAGTAAGCATGCAATAACACTTGATATTTGAAAATAATATATATTATATATATTAATAAGATTAATATTACGGATTTATTGCCAATTCAACTGTTTGGTTGTAAATTTTGACAATTAACAATTGACTGAAAAATCTTTTTCATTATTATTTCAACTATTTTGTTCAAAATTCGTCTTTTGGTTCGAAAATAACCAAAAAAGGTGAATTCTTATTAAAAAATATAATAGTTGATATTTCAACGAAAGATATTTTAATTACTAATTAAAAGCAGTTAAATTAATTTAAAAAAAACGAATGTTCAATAAAACTGTTAAAGTCTCAACCTAAACAGATTAATTTTCAATCACAGTTGAATTTTTGCTTACGAAAGATGAAATTCATAATTAAAACGATAAATTTTACAACCAAAAAGACGAATTTTCAACAAAATAGTTCAAATATTAATTTAAACAAAATTTCAGTGAAGAAAGAAACAAAATTGCAACCAAACTGTTGAATTTTTAATTTAAAAAGATAAGTTTTCTTCAAAACAGTTATCTTTTTAATTCAAAAACATAAATTTTCAACAGAAAAGTGAATTTACTTTATTTATTTTTAAAAGTAGATATATAATAATAATCTCATTAATATTTATAATATTCAATATTAAATTTTAATGCATACTTACTAATTTGATTAAAAATTTAATTAATGAGTTACTATTAAATAAATTGTTAGAACAAAAATAAATAGTAGTAATAAATTCAAAAGAACTTCAAACATACTAGAAAATTTATACAAATATGATTTATGTTGGAATATTAAAGATTCTCTTGACACCTGTCGCGCGTTTTTTTCTCACTTTTTGTTTTTCATTTTTTTAAATTGTATTTTTGTAGAACTCAAGAAGTCTTTTGGAACTAAAAATTATGAAAAGAAAATCGAATTTCCGAAAAGTGAGGGATGACTATTTTTTGAAAATATATTTGTTTTCAAACCTCAGGAAGCTAGAGCAGAATTTTATATCCATCGCATCTTATTAGTTGCAGGAAAGCTTCTCTTATTAAGTAAAATTATGTATGATAAGAAATGAAAAGAAAGCGAAATAATCGAATTTTTTAAAAATAGTTATATAATATAATTTTATAATAAGAAAACAAAAAATTATACAAATGAAATACGTGAACAATAGAAGAGTAAACAAAAATAATAATAAAGTGATAGAGTATCATTTTTATCTCTTGAAATAATAAAAAGGTCATATTGTGAAATTATTAACGTGACAAGCTTGTCCCAATTAAAACTGTTTTCTTCTGTTTGAACAAACTTAAGAAACACCAGAATTTCTTATTTTTCATAAAATATTTTAATTGCTTAATTATTATACTATTTTTAATAATTATTTGGTAATATCCTCAAGGATATTATTTAAATTATGTAGCTTTTTTACTTATGCAAAAAATACTTTGAGATCTCTCTAAGACAAAATTGTTAAAATTTAACTAATTACTCATAACATTTTACAGATTCGTTTAATGAAAAGTGGGCCACTAAAGATTAGTAATTCGATTATTCGAAATATATTCTAATTTAACATTTAAAAAAATAATTGCTTCATTAAAATCAATAACCTTATACAAGATATAACACGCTGATGTGACCTAGCCTTTTAGAATTTTTAAAATATTGCCTTCTGATAATTAATTAAATTGCTTTAAAAAAATCAACTACGGTCATTTCTTTCTAAGTTGTTTCTAAGCGAAACATATTTTTAAATTGTAAATCAGTTTAGCCATGCATCCAGGAGCACGGTACGTTATTGAAGTTCTCACTCCAAACTAGAAAAATAAGAAAAACTTTCACAACACTTTTATTAGGGCTTACTGTATTCATGACAAAATTATATCGTTAATAAAAATAATGCGAAAAGTTCAAAAACCTAGAAATTACTCAATAATTTATAAATAATGAAAAAAAACTTGTAAATAATAAAGCCAAAAATCGTATGTTATAAAAATATCATGACAGAAAAGAATTTAATGAAGAAATACCTTTTCAGTTAATTAGCTACGAAAATAAACGAAAACCTGGGACGCTTCCGAGATAAGAATGTAGAAGGCAGAAGGAGGGGACGTCTCGGGCGTAACAAAATTTTTGTAATTCAAAAAATTTTTGTAAATTTGAAATTTTTTTTTCGCTCATGAATTACTTTACTATTTTTATAGTTAATTAATTTAAATGTTTCTTTTTCTATTAAATGCACTTTTGGAATTGTGTCTTTAAAATTTAGATTTTAAACATGACGATTTAATATTTTTTTATGAATTACTATTTATTATTTTTGGTAGAAAGTTTCTTTTTTGCAATTGAAAAGTTGATTATTGTATTTTTGGTACAAAATTGATTTAATTTGGTTAAAAAATTTTACTATTTAGTTGAAAGTTCGTTTTCTTAGCTTAAAATTCAACTGTATCTAAACATCCACTTAATTTGTTTAAAATTTGTCTTTTTTTATAGGAAATTAATCTTCTTGTTCAGAGATTAATTGTTTGGTTAAAAATACAACTACTTGGATAAATGATGCATTCTTTTGGTGAAAATTTACTTTTTGTTGAGGATTCGTCACTTTTGACAAAAATTCCTGTCTTTAGATTAAAATTCAAACATTTGGTTAAAGATAAGTGTTTTGATTGGATTTTGAAATCCATATTTTTATTTAAAAAAATTATCTTTTGCTATCTTTTGTTGAATCTACCGTTTGGTTGAAAATTTATGATTTTATTAAAAATTATTCTATTTTGGTAGAAAATTAATCTTACCACTAGAGAAAAAGTTTCTTTGTAACTGCTTAAAGCTGTTGCTCTTGGTGGTTCGGAACCCACCTTAAACTGTAGGTCCCGCTCCCACCACCAAGTAAGTGTGTAGGGGGTGTGTAAAGCAATAGGGAAGAAGGTGACAGAAAAATGTAAACCGTTGCAAAAGTTGCACACGTTTATGTGCAAGGGTAGTTTTTGGGAAAAATTTTAATGAGAGGGAAGTTTTCAAGTATCAAGTAATTAATTTGGAGCTCTAAATCATGTTTAGATTGTTCAAGGTGGTTTTCATACTTTTAGAACGTTTTTTATCACGAGGCGTAAATATGTTTGACTTAAGGGTAGTTTTTGGGAACCGCAATATATGTCATCAGAGAGAAAAAAGAAGCGAAGAAAGCTCCATTAATCGTCCATTTTATTATAATAATTTCTGATGAGTTTTCATAGGTGGCGACGCTGATTGGACGTCGTGCTAGTGCCGCCACCTTGTTCTCGAAAGTTTAAAGAGCAAAAAAAAAATTTTTATCATAAAATTAGAAAAAAAAGTAAAAATAATGGCGCGTTCGATATTTCAATTCGCTTTGGTGGCGGCGTTTAGCGGACGGACCTAAATGATCAATTAATCAATATTTCTTCTTAATTTTAGCTAAAAGTAAAAATTGCGCTTATGTAAATTTAATTCAAAGTTGAATATAAATCAAAATAATTAACTATTTGATGTAATTTCAAATAAAAATAAAGACGGCACCTATCAGATATTCAATTTCTAGTTGAATTTATATCAAATTAAATAAATGAATTGAAAATTTAGAAAAAACCAAAAAGTACAAATCTTATCAGACAATGATAAATTTAACTGCTATTGTTTGTTACTTATTTTCGATTTATTCTTGTCTTGAGTACAAAGAAGAAATATATAATACGTCGATCTCGTCAACCTGATTTATTAAGTTTCATTTATAGTGCAGTTTTTTCAAGTTTAGGTCATTCGAAATGAAATATTTCATTTTGTATGGTGTCTCTTTTAAGACATGTTCGATAGCTGTACACATTTATACTTTTTATAATGCGGTTAAAATTCATTTTACAATCCAGATTTTTCTGGCAGTCTTATTTTTTCTTACCCAATAATTCTAAAATTTCTTCCAAATTTTTTCCTTTAGTTTCCGGTGTAATGCAAAAAACAGTTACTGACCCCACTAAACAAATAACCCCGAAAAACCAAAAACTTGAGTAAATACCAATGGACGCGTTTAATAATGGTAAAAAAATTTGTAGGAAAAACAATAATATTGTTCCAATAATCGTTGAGAACATGGTAGCCGCGGTCTTTACCTTGACGGAAAAAAGTTCTCCTCTATAAACATAAGCAATTGTGCTGAGTCCGATGTTGCATGAAAAAGTGAATGATATTAGACCAACAAGTGGTAGCCAAGTAAAACAAGAAACATCGACTTCAAGAAAGAATTTTAAAAAGAAAAAGAGGCCCACGATGGCCAATGAAAGTGCAGATGATACTCCGGATAGTAAAAATGTTGGCCTTCTTCCCCACCGATCAATTATGTGATAAGACGCCAAGCCAGCAAATATTTGAATTCCTGTCATTATCATCACTGAATATTCTGGCGCTAAGGATTAACCACTTTTGCTAAAAATTTCTTGCGCATAAGCTTGAATTCCATGATAACCTGAGAATACATATGTTAATTCTGCAATCATTTTGATCATCAAAGCCCTTCGACTACCCCTGTCACTAAATAATTCTCCGAAGCTAGTTTTCTTTGAATTTCGTCCTTCCAGAATAGCACTCTTCATTCTTTCAATAGTTGCGGTAACAATTTCAACACTCTTCTCTCCCGACAATTTCATTAGAGTTTCAGTAGCTTCTTTTTCTTTACCCTTCATCAAATAATAATATGGAGTTTCTTCCACAAGTGGGAAAAGTAGCATTGCGATTAGCGGTATTATTATCATAACTAAATTCATAGGGTTATAAGCTAGAAAGGCTCCGGCGATTGACATTAGGAAGGATCCCACGTTTACGCAGATTTTGTCGAAAATGAGAAATCTTCCTCGGATATTTTCTGTAGCAATTTCGCCTATGTAAAGAGGGAGAAAGGCGAACGTTCCCATCGTACCAATACTGAGCAAGAGTCTTGATATAAATAAAAAGGTGTAGTTATCAGCTATGTAGACACAAAATTGTGACAATGATTGTATTAATCCAAATACGAGGATTGTGTATTTTCTCCCGATTCGATCCATTATTAGTGTACACATTAGCAATGAAATTATTCCAGAGATATTTGTGGTCGCTGTCAGAAGAGCACCTTGAGCATTTGATAAGGGAATTGTTGAATTTTCACTGGTTAAATAAGGCAATGCAGGAGAGGTCCATGTCAAGTTTGCGCCTACATCCATCATTAGAATGTAACCTAATAAACATAAAAGAGTTATCAAGTAAATGTGTATTTGTATACACGGTAAAAAAATTAAGCTGTGCCAGGGATATTATTCCTTATTATAGCTAAACATTTAGCTGAAAACGAACGAAGGAATTAAGAAAGATTCCTGGATCAGCGTAAATGAATAGCCTTGACCGTTTTCCATATACCAGGGATATCCTATAGTCAAACCCCTGATAAGTATAGCTATAATAGGGATTTTAATTATAGGCGTCTGAAGGAATTGTCGGAACAGCGCCTGTGCATTGTGGGAGCAGCGAAATAAAATGGCGAAGGTCTAATCGGGAGCAGTGACAGTTCAGATTTCCTTGGACAATTAAACGTTGTTTACTACTTAAAGTGTGCGCGCATGTTAATATTTAGTAGAGTTTATGATGCGGTAATAACAATTTACCATTTTTTCGATTGTAGGCGATAACTATATTGAAATATCAATATCATCATTTTCGCGATACCAGACGAAAGATTGGCTAGTGTAAGTTAAAATATTTCTATAACAACCAAACTGTTTTTCTGATCTAAAGATAATAAAATTATACATAATATGTCGAAAATAATAAACTCTCCAACTCAGCAATTGTGTCCAAATTACTGATTTACGAGAACAATTTACATAAAGTAACTAAATGTTTAACTCTTCTAACTAAACGTTTTATCTAATCTAAGCGGAGACTTTCTTTGACTTTAATATATTCTCGATTCACTCGTTCGCCTTAAGAATTTTTTTCCATGTAGAACGTAAAATATCTCGACATATCGAGTTATTGTCAAAAAACATGGATCCATCGAAATAAAACATCTATAATAAAAAATGAATGTCTTTTGTGCCTATGTATCAATAATGTTGTTTAAATAAAACGGAAGACGTGATTTTGGTTCGAAAGTCAAACATCGATGCAAAAACATCGATCAACTAAAGGAAAAATTTCATAGTTCTGATGTTTTGTTTAAGATCTTGTTTTATATTTTTCTATTCTCCATCCATTTGAACCACAGGGAAAATAAGGTGATGTTGTTAGAAGTCGTTAAAAAAATTGGATAAATGTGATATTTATTGCATTGCATCATTTAAGATTGATAAATTATTAGAATTATGGAAAATTGGATACCATAGTCTTTCAACGCATCTCTACGTTTCGAGACTCCTCTGTATCCAAAAATCAAGTTCTTACGATGGCGTATGTCTGTCTGTATATCCGTCCGTAAACACGATTACACTCGAAAAAGTGAACGGATCAAATCAATCTTTGGCACACTTTTTTAAGATCCTAAAATAAAGAATAAATTCGTCAACCAACCATTTTGAACAAAAATTAAAACATTAGGAGCATTGTCAAAATTTTTGGGACCATTTTTTATTGAATTAAAAATTTTATGCACGGCTATTTATAGTGCAAAAATCAAAAATCTTTTTCTAAACATCAAAATGAGTCTTCATGATTTTTTTCAGATTTTTAAAACGATATCTTCAATTACCAGAAACTTTTTGAACACTGAAACTTTGCAAACAGTGTTTTCTCGATATATATATCAGTGGCAGGTCTCTATTTCTTCATCAAATTTGTTTTTACTGTACAAATTTACTTATTTGATTGGAACAAGCGATTGTCAAAAATTTTAGTATGAAAAAACTTCTGGTGATGAAATCAGTTACGTAGAATATAATTTTTGTTTGAAAATCGAAGTTTCAAAAACAATAAAAAATTGTACAAAATCATAAAAAGTTCATAATTTATTATTTTACCTAATGTTATGCCAAAATCGCAAGTATAGTTATTTTGTCTTTTCCATCTAAACTTACATGTATTTTAAGGGCCTATGACACCCCAAAAAAGGATATTAAAAAAAACTTATGATTTTGTACCGCTTGTGATTACCTTTGAAACTTCGATTTTCAGATAAAAATATGCTCTACGTTACTACATTCATTATGAAATTTTTTTACACTAAAACTTTTAGAAAATCGTTCAGGACATCAAAATGAAAAAAGTTTTTTTTTAACAAAGATAAGATACAACGCAATTTCTTTAAATAAAACAAACCTTTTATTACCCTTTTTCGAGATAATTCTCATCGATGATTACTTTCCTAGTTAGAGGAAAAAAATGTTTCTTTATAATTATTGAGAAATCTTATATTACGACTCAAAAAATTTTATTTTTGAAATTTATAATTAATGAAAATAATCATAAAACCCTAATTTTTCCTTACCACGGAGAAAATTGATAAACTGCACAAAATAATGTTTCATTATTTTCGAGTCGCTGGTGGTTTTCCCAATTTTCAATTGACCAGTACTCGAAAAGGTGCAAAATGACCATAATTGATTGAATACCATGTTGAATTTCACGAGAATATCTTTGGGGGAATAAAGAAAAGTATTTTTATCATCCGATCCGAAAGAAATTTATTCTATACTATCGGTGTCCAGATAAGAAAGTGTTTATACTTCACATGAAAGTTTCTTAGTATAAGTTGATTACTTCTATAGCTTCACACTTTTGTGACCAATATTTTACTTTATAATCAGTATTTACTGGAACAATCACATTTTAAACTCAGTACACGAGGTGAGCCTATTAAGTCTTAAGATTGCGCCTATAAAATGTGTTGTAATAGAATGATCAATTTTTAACTTTTATCTGCTGTTAGGTCTGGTAAATAAGGTACATGTTCTATAATTGTGATCCTTTCACCAGTTAAAAACGGCTTGACGGGTAAAATGGAGTCACGTTAGGAATTTCACTTACATTGAGCCACGAAGGAATAGTAACGAGTGGTATCATCCTATGTGTTTAGGACGGAGAGGTGGAACCACGAACGTCCAAGAATTCGTTAATGTTTGCCAGGAATGGATACCCAGAGCCAGTTGCGCGCACATGCGCAGTGCTGTTGGCGCTGTCACGTGCGAACAAAGAAGGTAGGGTGTAGGATGTGATAAATAGAGATAGAGGGGAAAGGAAGGGAGTCAACGAAGAAATAGAAATGGAGAAATGGGCGGATTATGTTAAGGGTCTATTAGGGGGAGAGCAAAATAAGATCAAAGGGGAAAAGTGTAGGATAGTCCAAGGAGAAATAGAGGAAGGGAACGAGATAACAAGAGAAGAAGTGGATGAGTCAATAAATAGGTTAAAAAGAAACAAGGCGACGGGAGAAGATGGGATGGAGAACGAAGCGATGAAGTTTGGAGGAGGAGGGATTATTGATGTGATGTGGAAGATCTGCAACAAGGTATGGAAAGGGGAAGGTTGGCCGGAAGATTGGACGACGGGACTGGTGGTACCGCTTGTCAAGAAAGGGGAAGGAAAGAAGGTAGATGAATACAGAGGGATTACTCTCATGTCAGTCGGCTATAAATTATATGCAGAAATCTGAAGAAATAGGTTGGAGAGTCAGGTAGAACAAAAAGAAAGTATCATAAAAGTATACATAAGTATACATGATCAGACGGGATTTAGGAAAGGAATGGGAACTATAGACAACATCTACGTACTTAACTATTTAGTTAACAAAAATTTTGGGAGAAAGAAAGGGAGACTAGTCGCTTTGTTCGTAGATTTCAAAGCAGAATTTGACTCAGTGAATAGAAAAGTACTGTGGCTGGCAATGAAAGAGAGGGGTGTAGAGGAAAAGTTAGTGGAGAGGATAAAGGAAATTTTTACTGAAACCAAGATTAGGGTGAAAATAGGAAAGAAAAAAGCGCAGGTTTTCTGGACAAGCCGAGGTCTAAGGCAAGGGTGCCCTTTGAGTCCGTTTCTATTTAGTATCCTATTGGCAGACTTAGAGGAGAAGCTAAAGGAGAAAGGGAAAGGAGGAACGGTTTTGGGTAATAGAAAACTATACTCTCTAGCATACGCGGATGATATAGTTCTATTAGCAGATGATGAGAAGGGGATGAACCTAATGATGAGAATCTTCGAAGAGTATGTGGGAACAAAAGAGCTGACGGTGAACGTAGATAAGACGAAGGTGATGTGTTTCAGAAATAGAAAGAGCAAAATAAATTACGTTTGGAAGATGAACAGACAAAAAGTGGAAATTGTGGAGGAGTTCTGTTACCTAGGTTTTTGGTTTGAGGCAGAATGGGGAAATGAGCTGCAGGTGAGGAAAAGAATTGAATGTGCGAGTAAAGTACTGGGCCAAGTATGGGGTATAGGAAAGAGAAGGTTCAAGAACAATTGGAGAATGAGCGTCTGATTGTTTGATGCGTTGGTGTAGGCGGTGTTGTGTTATGGTGTGGAGATCTGGGGATTGAAGGAACATAGGAAAGTAGAGAGTATGCATGTGCAATTCCTGAGGTGGGTAATGGGAGTTAGCTGGAGTTGCCCAGGATATATGTTAAAAGAAGAGTTAGGATGAGAAAATATGGTTACTAGAAAAATTAAGAGAGCATGGAGGTTTGAAGAGAAGCTAAAAAGGGGAGAGGGAAGTAAAATTGCAAAAGCATGTTTCGGCGAAATTCGGAACAATGAAGCGAGAGGTAATGTGGGAAATTCAAAATAAGAGGAAGAAAGGAGAAAAATGAGAAGGGTGTGTAATATTCGAGAAGGGGTTATGGAGTGGCAGGACATAGAGTTAGAGCTATTGGTTAAACAAGGAGAAGAGAGATGGACAAAGATTATAGATTCGAGGTACAATAGATGGTATATGATGGTCAGAGGGTTGATGGAACCAGAATATCTGCAAAAAATAAAAAAGGAAGAAAAATGGAGTAGGGTTGTACGGTTCAGAATGGGAGAAGGAGTGAGAGCATGCAGATCGTGTGGATTGAGTGTGGATGAATGTGTAAGATGGATCTTGGATGGTAGTGGGCAGGGAGTGATGTGGCTGAAATAAGTGAAAGCAAGGGAGTAGGGCAGAGCCAAACGGGTGATCCTGAAAAGGGACAGTAAAAAACGAAAATTGTTTTCAATATCGTGGAAAATGCATTTTTTTATGGTAAGAGGAAACGGAAGCCCTGGAAGCTCGCTCATTTTAGGAATTAATATCACTAGTGTTACTATTGTTTATCCTACGTAATGCGAAAGAGTAGATTATAAGTAGTAGTTAAGTTAGACTAAGGATGGAATTGTAAATATATGTACAGGGAGCGGAGGCCTTCAAACTCGTAAAAGGGAGAGATTAAATACATACATACATATATGCATACATACTACCTCACTCTAATAAAGAATTGGATAAAAAGTAGAAATTTTTTTCAAAAACCGTGACTTTCTATCTCTATTATAAGAGAAAATTTCTAAAAAGATTAAGAAATTATTTAAACAATTTACATGAACATTTAATTATTTTTGTTTCCAAACGAAAAAATGGATTTATTTTTGTGTGGATTCGAACAAATTTCCCGGCGATATGCATTAGAATGCGTAAAAAATTCACAATGCATTTTTTAACCACCCTAGTGGACAGCAACTAATTACTTCATAGGGAAAACTAATAGATATTGACCAATTGGGATGAAAACATTATGAAAAAAAAAATCTGATAAAATTTCAAGGAAGGTTTTCGAACCTGAGTTTTTATTTAGGTTTCTAATTTTTTTATAAATAAATAAATATTATGAGAAATGGCTTTTTTCTATTTCAAGTTCTGGGTACTCGTTAATAATAGAAAATCGAAATTCTCTACGTTGCATACACTTATAGGAGATGAAGCTATTCCTTCATGATACAATAAACAAATTTTTTATAAGCAAATATTTTTGGAAAGTGCGTTCGCTAGAATTTTCAATAATTTTACGTTTATTTTACAATACATGTATATATATGTATATAATAATTTTACAATAATTTTACGTTTTTAAGCTATATCGCAAGAACCTTTAATGGAAACAAGATGAGGATAAAAAAATTTATCTCTAGATTATTCTTGTTAATATTATAAACAAATTTAATAAGCAAACGCATCACTATTTAGGCATTTGTCGGCAGAAATATTCTTGTTTTATGACACCTTTTTTTTAAACAGGAATCTTATGATAAATTCGGAAAAATGTATAATTTGTTGATAAATGGTTTTGTTTATGTATATTTCCACAACATTTGTTAAAAAACTAAAAATTAATCATGAAATTATAAATGTTGCTGAAATTATCGTCAACTTTTCAATTTATAAAAGTGACTTAAAAAAAAAAAACTAGTTTATCCGTGGACAAAAGATTGATTAATGCATTTTCTTATTAAGTTTGTTTAAAAAAGTACAAAATTTATTAACAAATTATGAATTTTGTTGAAATTCTGATAAAGTTTCTAGATTTTTTTAAATAACAACGAAACCAGGAAAATGCATAATATTTTTTTAATCCAAATTTCTTGCAATGTTATTTAAAAAAATGTAAAATTAACAAAAATTACAGAAGAAACTCTTTCAAAAATTTGCAAATCCCACAAAACACTTTGCTGCTCCTTGATCTTTTTGTAAACTCTTGAACTTTCCTAAAATCTGTTAAAATAAATAAAAAATATTTTAAATATTTATAATCACCAAAATTCTTTAAAATAATTTGAGGTCCTACAAAATATTTCAAATCTTGATAGAATTATTATAAAATCTCCTGAAATCCTGAAAAATTCCTGGATATTAAATAAAATCTTTCAAATCCTGTCAAATTCCTTAAAACACCCTAAATTTCGTTGAAATTTAGTTTCATTTGATTTATTTTTTAAGTTTTCTAGAAATATTTTAAAGTTCATTCTAAATTCTTAGGAATTTCGACAAAATTTTTGGCAGCAAACTGAAATTTTTGTAAATTTCCGAGCTTCTCTATAATATGTTAAAAAACTTCAAATATTTGAAATATTTAGAAATGCAATGAATCCTTTAAAATAACTAAAGGGCCTACAAAATATCCTGAATATTTTGTAAATTCTTCAGAATCCCTAGAAATCTTTAAAAATCTCTAGATATTGAATAAAATCCTTCAATTCCTGTCCGATTCCTTGAAATACCCCAAAATGCCTTGAAATTTTCTTTTATTTAATTTATTTTAAAAGTTGGTTTGAAAAGGCTTTATATATAATCCATAGGAAGATTTTGCCAATTTGGGATATTTGGCCAACTATAAACAAGTGGTTTCTTTCAATACTAATGAAGAAAAATATTTTACAAAGACTGAGTTTGACAATGATTTTTTCCCGTATAATTTTCATGGCCATATTCATAATCAATTTATAAGCACATCTCCATAAACGATGTTTTATACAAATAAAAATTATTTCTAATGGCCTTTAATTGATTCTAAAAATGTTCATCCAAATCAGTCTATAATTACCCAAAATATCTAATACAAGTCAAAAAAATTTGTTTCAAATATATGTAACATTTTCATGGTTGTACTGGGCAGGAATTAAAAAGCAAGCGAAAAAAAATTTCAAAAACAAATAATTCTTTCGTTTGCTACAAGTATTCAACTAATCGATAAAATGGAATTTCGTAAAAACTAATAGTAGAACAAATGATAATTTGGAAAAATAAAAGTAAATGCTGATTTAGAATAATTAACGTTACGGCAAATGTTATTTCGAAAAAATAAAAATTGTTCACATCACAAGGCAAAAGCACATACACCGAGATTGCTGTAAGAATAGACAATGACAAATCTTATCTAAAAAAATAAGCTTCTTTGCTTCTGCTTGTCACTTGTTTTTGACTTTTTTTTATTTTAAGCAGAAAAAAATTGGGAACATGACCCTCTGGCCTTATAGATTTTATTAAGGTTTCTTTCTACAGATTGTTTTCTAATTTTATTTTATGATTTTTGACTTATTCTACTTTATTTTCGTTATTTCAATTCCGTGTTGTGTATGTGTAGCCGGCTGATCAGCTGGCCTCCTTCCATGAAGGAAGTACAATGTAATGTAATCTCCATTCGAGGATCCAAAGAAAGGAAAAATCATTATTACCCGTTAGTACCCATCCAAAAAAAAACTTCCCTTGAATCCACCTGTGTCGACTTGTGTCTTTCTGAATACTAAGTTCAATGAGAGAATCTTTTTCTGGATTACGATTTTTCCTAGTTGGGTTAGAAATTGGAGTTTTTAATAGTATATAAACCACGTCCGAAGTAGAATAATAAAAAAATTAATCTTGCAATTCTTATCACTTTCGCTTTTCCATGCGTGGGTTTCTTCGCTGGGGAAGCCACCTTTGACTGTCAATTGTCAGAGAGAGGAAACTGTAAGTTGGTGCTGACTGCCACATTAACAACAATGAATATTTCCCCCCACGTCTGTAAAAAGCATTCGGGAAAGTAGACAAAGTATTAATGAATACTCTAATTTTAATTTTGCTTAAACAGTTTTTTTGGCAAAATCCAAATTACTTTAAAAGAATGTAGATGAAGGATAGACAGTACGAATATGAATAAAAAAAGGTATGAATAGGGGAACATTACTATCGAATCTTAAAAGATAACAATTTTTTAATAGATAATCATAGACGCTTGAAGTATAAATGCTAAGGTAATCAACATTAGCCGGGATAACAAGATAAGGAATCCTAACTTTTGCAGAACTGAAGGTCACGGGAAATTCGAAGATCTGAATAAGAATGTGCTAAGCATCTAACTAAATGATCTATCTTTCCGAAAACAGTTGTTTAAACATAAATAACAAAAGAAAATTCAGACAATCATACTTGTTTCATACCATTCCATGATAGTCAAGATAACGCCAGGTATTATGAGTTATTTGTGTGTACAAAGAAAGAAGTAGGACAGTGCAAATATTAGGATAAAAATAATAATTTAAAATCAGCATAGTATATTAAGCTTTAAACGAAAATTATTTTTAACGCGAGCTTTGCTTGATATTTTGACAAAACGTGTTCTGCGAACTATCAACTTTGAAAGTAGCTTCATCATGCTACAATAAAGAGCGCTGGTGTTTAATTTGGTGGTTCTGTAATAGCGAATAGTTGTTTCATTTAAGTCGTTATTTATTTTTAGTGACTTTTTGAGTTTTAAGTACCTTATTATAGGCACAAAGAGAAAATGTTTTCTTAAAACAAAAGTATCATCTTCCTGCCTGTTTTGTTTTGAACTACTTGCATATCTGTTTTACACAAGCAGAATTATTTTTCTGCAAGATTAGGTGAAGTTCGTTGCCAAAGGATATTTTTTGCTAAAAACATATTCTTTTTGAGCCAAATGAAAGACTTAATAATCTTACTTTTAAGAGGGAATTCCATTTGTGTTGAGATGCATCCTCCTGAAATCAGAGGAAACCATTACAAAATTATATTTAAGTTCCGTGCTTCAGAGACAAGTTTATTGAAGTTTCTCTTTGCTTGATAAAATTTGTTTTTGCGATATTTTTATTTAGTCTCACTTTAAATATAATTTTTGATCAGACGACTTCATTTCATCTCAGAAAATTATCACATTTGCTTATCCTTCGAAACCTTTTGATATTTCTCAAAATGTGCTACAATCGCTTGAAATCATCTGAAATCTTATGAAATCGAATAAACACCTATTAAACCCTTTAGAATATTCTACAATTTTTTAAAAATATTAAGCATCCTGACATTTATTGTAAAATCACTTGAAAATACTCAAAATCCCTTCCACTCCTTCAAAGGATTTAAAAATATTTGGTTTTTCATTAGTTTATTTCGGTTATATGTCGCACTGTCTCAGTCACAAAGGCATAGTCAATTTTCTTAATTTTGCTAAACTCACAATTTATATAATAGATGCTTTTATACAATTAACAGAAATGTTACAAATAGAATAATTTATCAAAATTGCTTCAATTAAAGAAAGTTTATTTAATTTTTAGAAATCGAAAATATTTACTTTCGTGATTTTAACAAAAAATTGATTTAGTACGATTTGTTTGATGTGAACAAAAAAATTGGCTTTCGTTGAGCAATGTATTTGTTCACAGTATCCAAAAATATAAATCGACGTTATCATTTTCAATGCTCTAAATTAAAGAATCAATCAATGAATTGAAGAATTTTCAAAATTACATCATTTTAAGCTAGAAAAATGATGAATTGAACAATTAATTTATTTTATAAACTGAATACTTCTTAAATTAACCCTTAAAGTTGGCCATGGGGTCGTTAGTGCCCTGACACTTCATATTGAAATTTACGAAGTTCGTCCTTCTTCATTTAAAATTTTTTTTTTAATGTCTTAAAATTAAAAAATCATTTAACAAATAAAATTATCTTATAACAAGACACTTAGGGAAATGCCCAACAAAATTTTAGGACAAAATATTAAAAAGCTTCTACGCAATAAAAAAATTACGGCTAGGGTCTTCAACGACACCATTAGGACCTCAGCGTTATAACAAAATAAGAGGACCTTTAAGGTTTAAAAGTAAAATTATTTTTATTTGAACTACTTTAAAAATCCTTAAAATACTGCAAAATTTTATTTTAAAATGTTGAAAAATCTAAATTCTGTCTTACATATACTCAATTTTTGAATTATTTTTGAAATTTTTCAGATATGTTAAATATCTTTTAAAACTATTGGAATTTTTGCTCATTTTTGTTATTGAAATTCTGACAAATTAACAAGATTTCCTTAAAATCGTCAATATTGATTTTTGGAAATTTTGTAAATTTCTCCAGATCTTTTAAATATTCTTAAGAATTAATTATTCAAAATAAAAAATTATTTTGAGTTTTTCTATGAATCTAAAGGATATTCTTTTTATAATTTTGAAGCCCCTTACAATTCTTAAAAAGCTTCCAAATTTTTCGTATTTCTATGAGAAATTGATACATAAGGGAGCTACAAGTGAAGGAACGACGCGTGAAGGCCGACGTATAAAGGAGCGAAAAATGGGGAGCGACACGTGAAGGCGTGACGCATGAAGAAGCGAAACATGAGGGAGCGACACATGAGAGCTCGACATCTGAAGATGACACACATTAGGGAGTGACACATAAGCGAGCGATGCATGGGAGTGTGGTACATGAGAGAATGACACGTGAGGTAGCGACACGTGAAGGAGCGATGCGGAAAGGAGCAAAACATGAGGGAGCGACACATAGAGAAGAACATCTTAAGATGTGACACATAAGGGAGCGACGCATGGGAATGTGACACCTGATGGAATGACACGCAAAGGAGCGACGCTGGAAGAAGCAAAACACGAGGCGGGAATGAGCGAAACATGAGGGAGCGGTACACGAGAGGGACATTTGAAGATGTGACACATAAGGGAGCGACGCGTGGGAGTGTGACACGCACGTGAAGGAGTGACGCTAGAAAGAGCAAAAATTGAGGTAGCGACGCATTAGGGGAGGGATAAATCAGAGGACCACACCAGAGGAGGTGACACACGAAAAAGTGACAAATAAGGGAGCGATACATGAGAGGGTGATACATGAGGTAGCGACACGTGAAGGAGCGATGCGGGAAGGAGCAAAACATGAGAGCTCGATACATAAGAGAAGTACATCTGAAGATGTGACACATAAGGGAGCGACGCATGGGAGTGTGACACACACATGATAGAATGATACGTGAAGGAGTGACGCTTGAAAGAGCGAAACATGAGGTAGCGACGCATTAGGAATGGATAAATCAAAGAACCACACCTGCGGAGGTGACACATTAAAAAGTGACAAATGAGGAAGCTACACATAAGAGGGTGACACATGAGGGAGCATCACGTGAAAGAGCGACGCATGGGAGTGTGACATGTGAGGGAGCGACACATGAGAGAACGACATCTGAAGAGGTGACACATGAGGGTGTGACACATAAGGGGAGTGTAACACACACATGATGGAATGATACGTGAAGGAGTGACGCTTGAAAGAGCGAAACATGAGGTAGCGACGCATTAGGAATGGGTAAATCAGAGAACCACACCTGCGGAGGTGACACATTAAAAAGTGACAAATGAGGAAGCTACACATGAGAGGGTGACACATGAGAAAGAGCGACGCATGGGAGTGTGACATGTGAGGGAGCGACACATGAGAGAGCGACATCTGAAGAGGTGACACATGAGGATGTGACACATAAGGGAGTGACACATAAGGGAACGACGCATTCGAGGAAGACACATGAGGAAACGAAACGTGAAGGAGCGACGCATGAAGGAGAGAAACATGATGAGGGAGCGACCTGTGAGAGAACGACACCTGAGGTAGCGACGACAAACAACCCATAGAGGACCGACAAATGTGAGAACCTGAACTGAGGGAGCGACACTTGAAGGAGCAATACATGAGGGAGAGACATATCAGAGAGCTGTTTTTCGAGTTGCCGATTAAACTGTAGCCGATGGCGATGTGTGTGATATAAAGTGCAATAATTAAATATTACGCCCGCTTAATTGTAATTGCAGCTCGCAAGTACGGTGGCTGGTTCGACCGCGATAATCTATACGATCACCTGCAGGGTCTTTCTTAATTTAGCTACACATGATCGTTGAAACTGGATTGAGAAGCGATTATGGGAGTGGTAACAGTCGAAAAGAATAAGCAAAAAAAAAACCACAAGGAAATTAATGACAATCTCGGATACTACACTGTACGAATGATGCGATTAAAATAATGCGATGATTTACACTCATGTCTCACAAGCCTTCAGCTGGACAAGTGATTACTAAATTTCATGTTGCAGTTTATGAGCAATAACAATCTCGCTACAAATTTGCTTTGATTGAAGATTTCCGGTATTTAGTCAATTTAATATAATGTATATAAAAAATTTATTTTCACTTGTTCTTAAATATAAAAAACTCCTTTTTTTTTTTAAAACACAGTAAATTCCATTTAATTGGTCAATTTGATTCCGAAATTTATCAAAATTATAAAGCGAGGAATGTTGGTTTGCAAACATCATTTTTAGAAAGCCTAAACTAAAAAAAATGCAATCAAAGAAACCCCATAATTGAACAATTGGATTTTACGACTTTTTGACGCTGCATGTTTCAACTTGTTTTAAACTTTTCAGTTAGAGCGAAAAAATAATCAACTAAATTTAACAAAAATCATTGTTTAAACCATTTATTATTATTTAAAACAAGGTTCTCTTGCAATAATGTCAAAAAGTTTGAGCTTTTTCTCAGATTTTTCACTTTTTGCCTACTTTTCTATTTGAGTGAGCTAATAATTAATTCTAGTTAGCAGAAAAATTATGCAATTGGATATTATGTCTAATAACATTATGTTTATAAAATGCTAGAAGGTTGCCGTTTTTTCTTGAATATTCCAAATTTCGGCTTTTTATGAAGTAGAAAAGTAGTTTAACTTGCGAGGAAGTAGTTGAATTTAAAAAAAAAAGATAAATTTTCAACCAAAATTTTAACCAATCACTTGAATTTGTAACAAAAGAAAATAATTTTCTACTTGAACAGGTGATTTTTCAACAAATTACACCAATTTTCAACCCAATAGTTCAATTTTAGAACTGAAAAAGATCAGTTGTTATTAAAAAATGTGATAGTTACGGTTTCACTGAAAAAATAATACTTTTAAATAAAAAACAAATTCTTGACGTAATATGGATTTTCTGCCAAATGGTTGAATTTAATTTGGTTTTAAATCATCAAATTAAAAAATAGATTTTCAATCAATGCGATAAATTTTTGATAAAAATTATGCATCTTCAGCAAAATAAAAAAGAACTTTTAAGAAAGCCTTTCAACTCTTACCCAAGAAGTTGAATCTTAAACTCGAAAAGATGAAATCTTAACAAAACATAATATTTGGCATTTCATTCAAGAAAATATTGTAAATAAAAAGCCAAAATTGTTAAGGGATTCCAAGGATCTCAATCGTTTTCAAGTGATTTGAAAAGATTTGTAAAGATTTTAAATGATTTTAAAAAATTTCAAGGGATACAAAAGCATTTTCACGAATTTTGTAGGATTTCAGGAGAATTTAATTAAATTACCAATATTTTTAGGAACTTGATCAGTTTTCAGAGATTTTAAGATTTCAAAGGAGCGTCAACCCATTCAAGGGGTACAAAAGTACGTTCACGAATTTTGTAGGGTTTAAGTAGATTTTAATAGAATTTTCAAAGATTCTTAGGATTTCCATAAATTTTTAGAGATTTTATGGGATTTCAAGATTTGCGAAAACTGTAAAGGATTTTTAATGATTTAAATGTATGCTAAATCGTTTTCATGAATTTTGTAGGATTTTAGGAAATCTCAATTGGATTTCCAAGATTTTTAGATATCTTATAAGTGTTCAAAGATTTTGCGGGATTTCGAAATTTGCAAAGATTTTAAAGGATTTAAAAAACTTTCAAGGGATAAAAATTTTTTTTACGAATTTTTTTTAGGATTTTAAGAGATTTGAATTGAATCTCCAACATTTTTAAGGATTTTATCAGCTTCCAGATATTTGACGGGAATTCAAGATTTGCAAAAACTGCAAAGAATTTTCCAAGGTTCAACTGGATTTTCAAGATTTTTAGGAATTTCATAAATTTTTAGAGATTTGAAGAGATTTCAAGATTTGCAAAGACTTCCCAATATTTAAAAAGATTTCAATTAATGCAAAAAGATTTTCACGGATTTCGTAGGATTTACAAGATTTTGAGTATTTTATAAGTTTTCAGAAATTTTGCGGGATTACAAAATTTGGAAAGATTTTAAAGGATTTTGAAGGATTTCAACGGATCAAAAAGTATTTTCATGAATTTTTTAAGGATTTCAGGAGTTTTTAATTGTATTTTCAAGATTTTTAGGAATGTTATGAGTTTTAATAGATTTTACGGGATTTAAAGTTTGCAAACAGTTTACAGCTTTTTAAAATATTTCAATGTGTGTAGAAGCATTTTCACGAATGTTGGATAATTTCAGGAGATTTCAATTGGATTTCCAAGATTTTTTGGAGTTTTACAAGTTTTCAGAGATTTTACGGTATTTCAAGATTCGCAAATATTTTAAAGGATTTTAAAGGATTTCAAGGGATAAAAAAGTGTTTTTACGATTTTTTAATGTTTTAAAAAGATTTAAATTGGATTTATAACATTTTTAAGGATTTTATAAAATTTCAGAAGTTTTATGAAATTTCGGCATTTGCAAAAACTGCAAAGGATTTTTTAAGATTTAAATTTATGCTGAATCGTTCTCAAGAATTTTTTAGGATTTCAAAAATCTCGATCGTTTTAAAGTGATTTGAAAAGATTTGCAAAGATTGCAAACAATTTTGAAAGATTCAAGGGCTGCAAAAGCAATTTTACGAATTTTGTAGGATTTTAAGAGATTTTTATTAGAACACCAAGATTTTTAGGAATTTTATAAGTTTTTAGAGATTTTACGAAATTTCAAGATTTGCAAATACTTCCAAGGATTTCAAAAGATTTTAAAGGATAAAAAATTGTTGTTCGATTTTTTTTTGACTATATGAGATTTTAATTGGATTAAAAAAATTTTAAAGGATTTTATAAGTTTTCACAGATATTATGAAATTACATGGGCTACCATAGTATTTTTACGAACTTTTTTTGAATTAAAAGAGATCTTAATTGGATTTATAACATTTTTAAGCATTCTATAAGTTTTCAGAGATTTTACGGAATGTCAATATTTGCAGAAACTGCAAAGGATTAAAAAAAATTTAAATACATGCTGAATCGTTTTACGAATTTTTTAGGGTTTCACGAAATTTCAATTGGATTTCCAAGAATTTCAAGATTTGCAAAGAATTCAAAGGATTATAATTAGTTATAATATATTTTTAGTCGATTATAATTAATTATAATAGTCGATTTAAATAAAGGATTTCAGAAGATACTAAAGTATTTTTTCACATTTTTCAGAATGGTCGGAGATTTTAATTGGATTTCTAACATATTTAAGGATTTATAAATTTTTAGAAATCTTACAGAATTTCAAGATTTAAAAAAACTGCAAAAGATTTTAGAGGATCACAAGGGATAAAAAAGTACTTTCACAAATTTTCTAAGATTTCAGGAGGTTTTAATTAGATTCACAAGATCTTTAGGAATTTTATAAGCTTTCAGATTTTTGAGAGATTTTAAGATTTTCAAAGATTTCACAGGATCTTAAAAACTTCAAGTGGTACAAAAGTATTTTCACGAATTTTCTAGGATTTTAGTAGATTTTAATTAAATTTTTAACATTTTTAAGGATTTTGTAAGTTTTAAGAAATTTGGCGGGATTTAAAAATTTGCAAAGATTTCAAAGGATTTAAAACGATTTCATAGGAAAAAAAGTACTTTCATGAATTTTGTAGGATCTTAGGAGATTTCAATATTGGATTTTCAAGATTTTTATGAATTGTGTGAATTTTCAATAGATGCTAATCTATTGCATATAATCTATGCTAATAGATGTTAATATCACGAATTTCGTAGGATTTTCAAGATTTTTAGGAATTTCATGAGTTTTTATAGATTTTACGGCAGTTCATGTTTGCAAACATTTTAAAGGACACTGAAAGAGTTTGAAGGATACAAAAGTCTTTTTGCGGAATTGCTAGGATATCAGGTAATTTTAATTTGATTTTCAATAGAAAAAAATTTCAAAAAAAACTTTAAAAGATTTCAAAGGATTTCCTAATATTAAAATTGATGTCATAGGATTTTAAAACTTTTTTCTGAATTCCGAAAGATTTACAAAAACTTTAAAAGATTTTACAGGATATCTAAATCTTTAAAGTGGCTTCATATGGTTTAAAAAGATTTCACTGAATTTCGAAAGATTTCCAAAGATTTCAAAGGATTTTAAGGGATTTCGAAATATTTCAAAGGATTTAAAGAGATTTCCAAATATTTTAAATGAGTTAATTGGATTTCAGAAGATTCTACTGTATTTCTAAAGATTTACAAAAATTTCAGAAGAATTTTGAAGGATTCCTAGATATTTTAAATGGAGACATGAGACTTTAAAAAATTTCAAGAGATATCAAAGTATTTTCACGAATTTTGAACTATGGCAGGGGCTTCTGATTCGATTTCGAAAGTAGTATACCTAAGCCGGTTTTCGGGCATGGTTCTGTTCTTAGCTAAGCAACAGTTAACCAGTCGTTGGTAATTTACCGCCATACGATAATTGTTCGTGTCCATGCTAAGATGCCACAAATCGGTAAGGTGGATCCCGTCCAACGTACTGTTTACTACTTCTTCCTAATATCGAATTATTACATGGATATTTACATAAATTATTACATAACTTACCGACTGGGGGAATCTTAGTATGGACACGAACTATTATCGTATGTCGGTAAATTACCAGTGACTGGTTTATTATTGCTTACCTCGGAACAGAACCCTGCCCGAAACAGGTTTAGGTATATTACTTTCACTTATTTTACAGAATTTTATAAGTTTCGTAAGATTTTAATAGATCTTGAAACTAAAAGCGTTTTCGACGATTTTAGGCTTTAGGCTTCCTCTACCTAAATAAGGATTCTTAAGATTTCCCAAACCCCCCCCCCCCCC
>NC_046657.1:70645028-70663195 GCF_010883055.1 Belonocnema kinseyi | reverse complement strand
GGGGGGGGGGGTTAGATTGATCTAGAATTCCTGTGTTGCTAATTTAAATAATAAGTTCTTTCCCCAACACTGCTCTGAACGCGATCGTTGATCGATCTCTCTAGCAATCACCGCAGGTGATGAGTTTCAAAGAGTCACCATATGTGTCAGATCCATCTGAGTAAAGCTCAAGAAAATTAATTTTAAATCTTGTATTCACTGACTTTAAACCAATTATTCTTAATAGACGAATATGGATTTTAGTTTTATTGAAGTAATTTATAATTTTTCTTGGAAATATATTTATTTATGTGCTAAAATCTTGAAAAAGCGTGTAATTAACGTCTGTCGAGAGGCATGCTATACAAAATGGCTGATTTTAATGAGCAATAATTACAGTTATTATGGTAATTACAGTGAAGGGAAGACGTTCATGTATCGGTGCGACGCGCCGACTTTTACTTTGATAATGGTTTGATTGAAAGTGAAAAAAAAGATCTGCAGAGGTAAGATTTATTGACAATGGAAGATGTCTGTTCAGCGAAACACATCGTGTCGGCTTTACTGATCTTTTAAATTAAAAATTTGACATCTGGCAAAAAAGCATTTTGCTTCACGAATTATCAATCAAGAGTAATTTTCTAACAACAATAAAATAACAAAAAACGAATTTTAAATAAAATTTATATTTTTCTAACAGAAAAAGATGTATTTTTAACAACCTTTTGAAATTTCAATAAAATGGCTAAATTCTAAGCTAAATAGTTAATTTTGAAGAAAGAAGATTAATTTTTTACGAAAATTATAAAAAAATAAAACACAGGAATTTTAAACAAAAAATATCAATTTTTAATAAAAAATTGACTTCTTATTAAATTTGTTAAATTTTACACAAAATGGATGACATTTTAAGCAAATAGTTTAATTTTTAATAAAAAATAATCAATTTTAATACCAAAAAAGACCAAATTTGAATGGAATGCATACATTTTTAACGAATTAGTTGAATTTTCAACCCAGAAGATTAATTTTTTACCAACAACAAAAGAAGAATTTAAAAAAAATGAATTTTCGGTGAAGCTGTTGGATTTTAAACTAAAAAAAAATTAATTTTCATTCAAAATGATGACTTTCCAAGAAATTTGTTTAATTTTTAACAAAATGAATACATTCTAAACCAAGAAGTTTAATTTTCAACTAAGAAGAATCAATTTCTATACCGAAAAAGTCCAAATTTAAATAAAATACATTAATTAGTAATAAAAAAATGGTGAAATGAATAAATGAATTTTCAACTAAAAATGATCAATTTTTAATCACAAATATGTCTTTCCAATAATTTTTGTTTAATTTTTAACAAAATGGATAAATTTGAAACTAAATAGTCGAATTTTCAATTATGATAAATAATTGTTAATACTGAAAAGAAAAATTAGCTAAAATATATAAATTCTTAACAAAGGAGTTGAATTTTCAACTCATAAAGATCAATTTTCAACTTAATATAATAATTTTCTACCCAAAAAAATCATATAAAATGCATCATTTTTGAACAAAAAAAGATCGGGTTTTACCAACACCATTTTTTTGTATCAAATTGGTTGAATTAAAAAAAAAGTGTAGAAATTTGAAACCAAATTGTTAAATTTTGAGCTTAGAAGAGTAGTTTTAGATACTGAAAAGATAAAATTTAGATAAAATATAAACATTTTCAACGGTGTAGTTCAAAGTGCTTCGAAGTAGTTGAACCAAGAAGAGTAATTTTCTAGTGATGAAAAAAAGAAAATTTTTAAATAGAACAAATGGATTTTCAAAGAAATGTTCTTCAATGGAGAAGATAACTTTCCAATAAATTTGTTTGATTATAAACCAAATGGATAAGTTTTTAATAAAATCGTCAAATTTTCAACCAAGAAGATTAATTATCCACCAAAATTTTATTTTTCAATCAATGACATGAATTTTCAAGAGAAAAAGATGGATTTCCAATTAAAAATTTCTTGAAAAAATTTGTTGAATTTTTAAAATAATGGATAAATTAAAAAATAATGTTCAATTTTCAAAAAAGATGAATAATTTTCTATACGAAAAAAGTCAAAATTTAGATCAAATGTATACATTTACAACGAAGTGGTAGAATTTTGAACTAAAAAAGATCCATTTTAAACATGGAATGATAATTTTCTACAAAAAACGCATTTGAAATAAAAAATATAAATTTTCAATAAAGAAGTTTAATTGTCAATTAAAAAAATCAATTTTTGAACAAAAAGGAGATTTTTAAATAAATTTTTAGAATTTTCAGCAAAAAAGATCAACTCTAAACCAGATAATTCAATTTTTATGCGAGAGGATTAATTTTGTACCAAAAAGATGATTTAAAAATAAAATACATGAATTATCATTAAATTGGTTCGAAGTGGTTCGAAGTAGTTACACCAAGATGATTAACTTTTTACCAACAAAACCGGAAGAATTTTAAATATATAAATGAATTTTCAAGGAATTTGTTTAACTTTAAACTAAAAAAGATAAATTTTTAATCAAAAAGTTAACTTTTTGATAAATTTGTTTGCTTTCAAACAAAATAGATAACTTTCAAAGCTATTCATCAAATTTTCTATCAACAAGATTTAATTTTCTAAAAAATCAATTTTAAATAAAATATATAAATTTGGAACAGAAAAACCAATTTAAAATTAAAAATTTCTTGAATACAATTTTTTAAGTTTTTTAAATAACGGATACTTTCTAAACCAAGTATTGAATAATTTTCTTCACAAAAAGACACAATTTAGATAAAATATATACATTTACAACAATGTAGTTAAATTTGGAACTAAGGAAGATCAATTTAAAAAAAAATAATTTTCTACAACAAAACACATTTTAAATAAAATATATACATTTTCAATGAAGAAGTTCAATTTTCAACGAAAAAGGTTAATTTTCGAACAAAAATGTGGTTATTTAATAATTTTAAAAAATTTTCAGCAAAATAGATCAATTCGAAAACAAATAGTTGAGTTTCTAAACCAGAAGATTAATTTTATACCAAAAAAGGTATAATTTCAATAAAAATTACTTTTTACTCATTGTTAAATTTTAAGGAAAGTGGATAAACCTTAAATGAAATAGTTGAATTTTTGACAGAGAAGATTATTTTTCTAACAAAACAAAACAAATTAAAAAAAAATACATGCATTTTTAACTCAAAATAAAATCAAAATAAAATCCATGAATTTTTAACATAGTCGTTACATTTTGAACTAAAAAATATAGATTTCTAGTCGAAAAGATTACTTTTTTTCTGAAAAAAACAAATCAAACAAAAAAGACATCAATTTTCAATAAAAACATATCAAGTTTCAACAAAAAATGACTTTTTGACAAAACTGTTGAATTTTTAATAACGTAGATAAACTTTAAACCAATAAGTTGAATTTATCAAACAAGAAGTTTTTTTACAAATTAATTTATTACAACTAAAAAATGAATTTTAAATAAAATGCATGAATTTTCAACCAAAAAATAGCAATGTTTGACCAAGAAGAATGACTTTTTAACCAAATTGTTGAAACTTTAATACAATGATTGAAATATAAACCATATAGTTGAATTTTCAACCAATTATGTTCATTTTCTACCGAAAAGGGCAAATTTAAAATAAAGTATATGAATTTTCAAAAAAAGCATCAATTTAATAATATATTTTTTAATAAAGTTACTCAATTTTCAACCAAGAAGATTAATTTTCTACTCAAAAAGACCAAATTTTAATAAAATACATTACTTTTGATCCCAATAGTTTAATTTTCAACTAAACTGTAAAATTTTGATTTGAAATTCTTTTAATTTGCAATAATAAAAAGAAAATCATGTTCAATTGCGCAGTTAAAAAAATAGTTCTAAACCAAAAAATAAAAAATGTAAAAAAAATTATTTTCAAACGGACAGGCGTGTTTTAATAAAATGCATACATTTTTAAGGACATAGTTGAATTTGCAAATAAAAAAGATCAAGTTGCAACCAAAAATAACTTTTTTTTTAATTGTTAAATTTTTTACAAAATGGATGAAATTCACATCAAATACTAGAATTTTTAACCGTAAATTTGTATTTTCTACTAAAAAGGATTCCAATTTTTAACTAGAAAAGATCAATTTTGAGTTGAGAAGATTAATTTTATTTAAAAAAATAAAATAAAATAACATGCGTTTTTGAGGAAGAAGTTAAATTTTCAACTAAAAAAGATCACTTTTCAACCAAAAATAAGACTTTTTAATAGATTTGTTGAATTTTCAACAAACAAGATCAATCTTAAAGAAAAAACGAATTCGGAATTAAACGCAGGATTTTTCAACAAGGTAGTTAAATTTTTAATTAAACAGATCATTTTTATAACAACAATTAAAATGGTTGAATTTTCAGTTTCAAACATTAATTTTAAACAATAAATGTTCTATAAAATAGTTAAGTTTTCAACCAAAGAAATGAATTTTAAAAAAATAGGTTAACTTTTAACCAATCAGCTCAATTTTCAACGAAGAAAGTCAATGTGCTACGCATAAAGCCACATTTTTAAGAAAATACTTGAAATTTCAATCAAATGATTGAATTTGTAATTTAAAAATATAAATTTACAACGATGAATAGAATATTTCCATTTTCAACTAATTTCTTAAATATTCAATTAAAGATGAGAATATTCAAACTAAATTAAAAAATCTTTATACGCAAATATTACTTTTAACCAAAAGCAATTAATTCACAATGAAAAATGTAATAGTTGATATTTCAATCACATCGATTTTTAATTGTAAATAAAAAATGTTAAAGTCAGCCAAAAACATAAAATTTTAACAAAATACTTGAATTTTCAATTTAAAAAGATAAATCTAAAATAATTATATAAACGGTTAAATTTTTAAATAAAAAAATTTTTTCAAAAAAAAATTGGAACTTTAAACTAGGAAAGATAAATTTGAAATGGAATGGTTAAATGTTTAGTTAAAAGAAAAGAAATTATCAGACAAAAACTACTGTTTAAGAATTAAGAAAGATTTTCCCACATTATATAATTACATTTTCTACCAAAATAATTGAATTTTTTAATTATCAACAAAAAAATGGAATTTTGGTCCAAAAAAGATTACTTTGTTAACCTGGTTTAATCTTCTAGCTAGAAAGATAAATTTTCAAGCCAAAGAGACCATTTTTTTTAAACAGCAGTTGAATTTTGAATCCGAAAATAGGATTTTTTAACAAAAAAGTTGATTAAAATTATATTTTATCTATGAAAAAAATCTCTCTCTTTTGCAGAGATAAAATTTAATTACAAAATTTTAGAAGAATATAAAATTCTGAATTTAATTGGTATTTTAGATCGATAGTGTAAATATCTATTTTCACGTAATCATAAAAAAATGAACTTTAAAAAAATATTTTAACCCAAAACATAATTTTTCAACCTAGAAGCCTAATTTTCCAAGAATGGAATAATTAAATTTTCAATCAGCGATGAATCTACAACCAACAAATTTTGTTTAGCAAATAAGTTTAACTTTCTACTAGGTAGTTGAATTTTTGACCAAAAACAATTAAATTTTAACAAAATAGTTGTAATTTAGAAGGAATAATCAAATTTTTAACCATTTATCTCTTTCTGTAGAAATTATATCTCTTTGAATGAAAACCAAATTTGTTTGTTGTTTTGGATTGAAAATCAAACTATTTTGTTAAAATTTAAGTTTTTTGTTGGAAAATGGTTCTTCTTTTAGTTGAAAGTTAATGTTATCAATTGAAAATTAATCGATTACATTTTTAGTTAAAAATATAAATTTTCATTTTAATTCAAAAATTTGATTCATTTTTGATAAGAAATCTAATTATACTTTTTTCTTTGTGAAAAAAATTCGTATGAAGTTAAACTACGTTTTGAACTTTTTTTAATGGAAGATTTATTATATATGTTCAAAAATTAACTGCTTTGTTGAAAATTGGACTTTGTATTGAAAATTCAAGTATTTGGTTAAAAATGAAATTTTTTGTGAAGCATTAATATTTTTAGTTGAAAATTTAACCAGTTGGATAACAAATAGAACCATTTTTTTGAAAATTAATGTATCTTGTTGAAAATTCATCTTTTTAATAAAAAATTAATTTTTCTGGTTTAAAATTCATCTTTTTAGTTGAAATCTAAACTATTCTCTTTAAAGTGAGTCTTTTTTGGTTCAAAAATGTACTGCTTGCTTAAAAGTTGAACTGCTTTGTTTTTTTTACGATTTACCTATTTAGTTAAAAATGCATTTTTTAGTCAAAAATTTATCATTTTAGTAGAAAATTCTTTCGTTGGATTGAGAATTACTTTAGAAACCCAAAATTAAACTATATTATTTTTGGTTAAAATTGTATCTTTTTTGTTTAAAAATGAACGTACTTTGTTAAAAATAAGGCTTTTCAATAGAAAATGAATTTTCTTGGTTACAATTCTTTTTGCCGCAATTGAAATATTTCACTAAAAATGAATATTTTCATCTAAAAATTTAACTATTCCATTTTTGATAAAAAATCTATCTTTTTTGATTAAAAATAAACGTATTTTGTTGCAAATTTACGTTTTAAATAGAAAATTAACCTTCTTAGTTGAAATTTTATTTAGTTTTTTGTTGACAATTAAACCATTTTATTGAAAATCTATTTTTTAGTTGAAGATTCAAAGTTTTAGAAGAAAATTCTTTCGCTTGATTACAAATTAATTTTTCAAACTTAAAATTAAACTTTTCAATTTTTGGTTGAAAACTTATATTTTTTAATTTATGTTTTTAGTGTTTGATGGAAAATTAATGTATTTTGTTAAAAAAATCGCTTTGTTCTTATAGAAAATTCAATTTTTTACTTAAAATTTAATAATTTAATTTTGTATTGAATATTTATTTTATTTGATGAAAAATTCATCTATTTTATTTATATCTCCGTCTTGAATAGAAAATTTATTTGTATTAAGTTTTAAAATTTAAAAATAAAATATTTCATTTATTGATTATCATTTATATTTCTTAGTTAAAAATTAAAATTTATGATGGAAAATTGATAATTTTGTTAGATTCTTATGTTTTAATTGAAAATTCTTTTATTTGATTGAAAATTAATTTTTTAAACTTTAAATTGCACTGTTCGATTTTTGGTTACAAACTTATATTTCTGCATTTAAAATTTATATTGACATTTATATTTTAGTTTGAAAATTTATTAATTTGGTTTAAAATTGAACTATCTTGTTAAAATTTCCGTTTCGAATAAATATTACTTTTTTTAACTGAGAATTTATTTATTACATTTTATGTTGAAAATTCATTTTCTTTTTTTGGTTGAAAATTCACGCATTTTGTTAAAGTTTGCTCTTTACAATAGAATATTAAACTTTTTGGTTTACATTTTTACATATTTCTTTAACATTAAACTGTTTAAAGAGATTAATTATGCAGTTCAATATTTATAATTTTAGTTCAAAATTCTTTAGTTTTATTAAGAATTAATTTTTTTAATCTTGAAATTGAATTATTGCTGTTTTTGTTACTAATCTGTATTTCTTAGTTCACAGTTCCACTATTTGTTGGAAAATTCTTGCATTTTGTTGAAAATTCTTTTTTTTTTAGAAAATTGATCTGCTGGGTTCAAAATTTCTCTTCTTGGTTGAAAATTAATGCACATGGTTTAAAACCAAATCATTTCGTTAAAAATTCACCCTTTTTGGAGAAAATTAATTTTTTAAATGGAAATGTAACTATTCAATTTTTTAAATTGAAAATGTATATTATTTATGTGAAAAATTCGCGTATTTGATTGAAAATGATTTTCTAAATTGAAAATTAATTTTTTTAGTTGAATATTAATTATTTTAGTTTAAAATTAGCTTGTTTTTTAAAATTTAAATTTTACCGTTTGATCGAAAACATATGCATTTTGTTGAAAATTTGTATTTTTTAAAGAAAATTAATATTTTTGGTAGAAAATTTCATATTTTAGGTTGAAAGTTCATATTTTCGTTTAAAAATTAGTTGATTTAGCTTGAAATTAAATTAAGTACTTTTACAAAAATTTTCATTTTTTCGTTAAATTTTTTTTAACAACAGTTAAAATATTTTATTCATCGTAGCTTTGGATGAAAGTTTTTTTCTCCAAATTTATGTATTTTGTTGAAAAATTTTGTTTTTTGTAGAAAATTAATCTTTTTGATTGAAATTTTTCTACTTTTTTTGACAATTTAACTATTTGGATCAATTGAGTATTAAATTTTTTTCTTTGGTTGAAAATTAATATTTTTAACTACAAATTTGCCTATTCCATTTACCGTTAAACTTTCCTGTAAGTTGTAATGTTTTTGAATTTTGTTCTTATTAATTTTTGTTTTAAGTTTCACAAAATATTTTCGAATTTTCTCAAGAATCTAAGAAAAATTATATTCATCTAACTGTAAAGATAAACGGATAATACATTTCTTCTTCCCAGATAAAGCCATAATATCTTGATGTCACCAGAATGACCTTTATGAAATGGATTTAATATTTTCATACAAAAAATTAATTAGCTATTAGAAATTTTTTATCTTGTAATAAAAATAATGTTGTTGCCACGATGTTTGTCACCACTAAACTCTAAAACTACTCAACCGATCTTGGTGAAATTTTGTGTGCTGTGTGTAATTTGGTCCAACTTAAAGGATATGGTACTTTTTATCTCATTTAATTACCTAAATATTTTTTCCATCAAATTAAATGTTTTAATTTGTATAATTTATAAGTTTCTGACAGATGGCGGTGTGAGTTAGTTTTGTGGACTGACGCTTCAAAATTTCACGTTATCTAGGTTAGGTAAGCAGCCAATAGATGTCGCCAAGTTTAGTATAATATAAATTCAATGTAGTATAACTGAGGTACAGCAACGCGTGGCTAGGCCTGTTAGTATATATATTTTTAATTTTTTTAATTTTTTCAGATTACATTAGGAGAATGCTTTGTTTGTTCGTTGAGGTCCAAATTTGGTCGTTAAATTCTTCTTCTTTTTCAGGAGTTTGTATCAATTGGATTACTGGACTTTGAGTAAGATTTTTAATTTAAATTTGAATCTAAATTGAATTTGAATTGATTCTTGCTCTTCTTCCAAATCTCTAGATGTTGAAACAAATCTTTGTAGATTCCCCTCACAGCAATAAGCAATTTACTTTATTATTAACAAATGCCGCTTAATTGGGCGATCAGATATCACAAAAGGAAGACTAACCTGCCTGATGCGTAAGACACCTGTATAGGATTAAATGAATCGTGCCCGGGTAATCATGTAGATTGTGTGCACCTGAAGATGTTCAGTGCGAAAGATAAGACTCCTTTATCCCTCGCCTTGGTACCTGCGAGAGTGTTCTAATGAATCATTATCTGGAATTGGTTCGCCATATCCGCGAGTAACATTTTGCTATCGGCAGAGAGTTATCGGCTAACAAGTTGTACCCCATAGAAATATAGTAATCCCCATTCTCTTGCCAAGATAAGAACACGAAGTAGTGTTTTGCTCGGTCTAGCGGCTTTAAAGTTACGGCATTCTCCGACTATCTCACTCCCGAATAGCTGCGAGTCAGAAACGATTGCCGATACTATCACATTGACGGAAGAACAATAGTCTTAAGGAGGCTATTCTCCTTAACGGTACACAGTTCTTCTTTATTTTGCAATCGTTTTCAAGAGAAGTTGCTACCCGTGTAGAAATCGCCAGCTATCTTCCCAGTTCCAAGTTAGAGGTGGAGAGTGACCGTCACTGTGATATTACAGTTATCAACTTAAGGCCATATGACGAGTGAGTCACGTGACCAGATTCCTACCTTACCCTCACTTTTTTTATTTCATAATTTATTATGACACGAAGCGCCACATCGAGTTGAAAATTTGTGATAATAAATGAGAAGCACTAAGAAAGGAGGGCCCTAGTCCTAAATTTTAATAATTGTGAAAAAGGAAAAAAAATTATTTACAAAAAAAAACATTTTTCATAATTATACAAATTTAGGACCAGACCCACCATTCTTAGTGCTTCTTGTTTAGTATCCGAAATTTTCAACTCGATGTGGTGTTTCGTGTGATAATGAGTTGAGAAATAAAAAAAGTGGCGGTAAGGTGGGAATCTAGTCACGTGACCCATTCATCACATGGCCTTAAGAAATCTTTTTAATAGTGAAACGAAATTTGGTTTCCAAAAAAAAGTCAAGGAAAGGGAATACAAATGTTAAAAGTGATCGTATCTCGTTGCTGTCAACGAACATAACCCATTAAGCATGGATAATTTTCTAATCTCGAAAACTATTAGCGTATTCAATTATCCTGCAAGAAGGCCGACCTTAAAGGTTTTGGCGTTCAAATCTTTCTCTAAAAGATGTACATACTTTTTCGAGCAGTACGTAAAAAAAGATTAATTTAAAATTTCTTTCAGGATCTTCCTACCATACCGATATTTTTTTATTTCCCAACTTATTTTCACACGAAGCGCCACATCGAGTTGAAAATTCGGGATAATAAATAAGAAGCACTAAAAAGGTGGGTCTGGTACTATATTTTAATAATTATGAAAAAAGTTATTGACAAAAAAAACTTTTTTAATAATCATACAAATTTATGAACAGATCCGCCTTTCTTAGTGCTTTTCATTTATTATCCCAAAGGTTCCACTCGATCTGGTGCTTTGGGTGAAAATAAGTTGAGGAATACAAAAAGTGTCGGTAAGGTAGGAATCTGATCATGTGACCCACTCATTACATGGCCTTAAGCTTTAGATTTTGTTTTCACCACGAGTAGGGCAAAGATTTTTTAAAGTCAAGCATGCCACATTAGGGTGGTTCAAAAAAATGATGGATGTTAAAATAAAAATTTAATGGGGACACACCAAAAATTTGCTAAAATCCACACAAAAATACATGATTTTTTTTTGTTATGAACAAAATTATATTAAGAGGTGCCGCAAGCGCTATGAAGTTTAAAACGTATTTCCCATAAGGAAAAAATCCGTTTTTGTCCATCTTTTTCAGAATCCTCAATATTATTTCAATCGAGTGAAACTCAACATTTCTCTTCGTAATTAGCAATAGGATACAAATAAAATATCGCTTTTCTTATATCAACACCATAAGTCTGTTTTATAGGGTCCCAAAAAAACCCCATAAGTGGAAATATGAGTTGTTCGAGTTTTTGCCGCTAATTATGACTTTTTTGCTGTTTTTTTAATTAATTTTTTTTTCTGGTACATAAAAGACTATTTTACAATGAAAATTAGATGTTCAAATAATTTTTTGAACAATTTATTATTGTTTTTAGCATTTTTCTCATAGAATGGAGTTAGAAAGAAGCGGTTTTTTCAAAAAATTTCCACTTGTCCAATGTTCCATAACGGGGAAGTGATAGTTTATGAATGTTAACAAGAGTGATTTTTTAAACAATTTATTATTATTGTTAATAATATTCTCTTAGAAAAATGCTACAAAATTATAGTACAAAAAATTCGCTTCTAGTTAAATGTTCAATTAAGATAAGTTAAGTGATTAATTACAGTCAAGGAAATTAATTGTTTAAAGAATTGATCATTATTATTATTTAATAATATTATATTTGAATAATGCTAGAAAGATGCCGTTTTTTCTGAAGCTTCTGGTTTTTATCCAATTTACAATTAAAGTGAGGTAATAATCAATTCAAGTTAACAATAATAATTGTTTAAACAATTTCTTATGATTTTTAATAAAATTATCTTTGCTTAATTGGTAGAATGTTTCAATTTTTCTGAAATTTTCAACTTTTTGTCTATTTTTCATTAGGCGTGACTTAATAATTAATTAGATGTAGCAAAAATAATAGTTTAAACAAATTATTATTGTTTATGACTATCTTCATTCATATAAATGTTTGATAGTTGCGGGTTTTTCATTAATTTTTACCTCTATCTCCTTTTTCACTTAGTGAAATAATAATGAATGAAAGTTAACAAAAAAGTTGTTTAAACAGTTAAATATTGTTTATAACTATCTTTTATTAAATAAGTGCTAGAAAGTTCTGGTTTTTTTGATAAAATCTTTGAATTTGCTTCGGTTGCTTAGTTTTTAACAATTAATAAATAAACACTAGAGAAAACTACATTTTAAATAAACTCTTTCTTTTTTGAGAATATATTTTTCTGAAATGAAACAGATATTTAAAATATGCTTCAAATTTTCTACGCCGATCATATTGAATATAACAATAATAATTAAAAAATCATTTTTGTTATGGTTAAATTATTATTTCTTCATAAATAAAAAGGCGATGGAAAGCTACATATTTCATAAAAAACCGTCACTTTCTAGCACTTATCTAAGAAAAGATAGTGAAAAACACTATTAAATTGTTTAAATAACTTTTTTGTTAACTTTCATTTATTTTCATTTACTATTAGATATAGATAGAGATGAAGATAGTTATAAAAAATAATAATTTCTTTAAACAATTATTTTTGCTTAATTTGATTAATTATCAAGTCACATCTAACGAAAAATGGACAACCAGCTGAAAATTACAGAAAAAACCGCAACATTCTACCAACTAAGCAAAGAGAAAATTATTAATAATAATAACAAATTGTTTAAACAATTACTTTTGTTAACTTGAATTAATTATTACCTCAGTTTAATTAAAAATTAAACAAAAAGCTAGAAATTTAAAAAATAACGCATCTTTCTAGCATTATTCAAATATAATATTATTGATAATAATAATAAATGGTTTAAACAATTAATTTTCTTGACTTCAATTAATTCAATAATTTATCTTCATTGAAAATTTGACTAAAAGTGCCTTGTTTTAAACTGCAATTTTGAAGTATTTTTCTAAGAGAATATTATTAACAATAAAAATAAATTTTTTAAAAAATCACTTTTGTGAAGATTTATGAACTATCAGTTCCATCTAGTTAAAAATTGGACAACAAGTGGAAAATTTGTGAAAAAACCGCATCATTCTAAAACCAGTCTATGAGAAAATGGCTAAAAACCATAATAAATTGTTTAAATAAATGACACATAATGATCAGTATGAAATAGCCTTTCATGTGCCAGAAACAATTTGCATACAAAAAACACAAAAAAGTTATAATTAACGCCAAAACTCACAAGACCCATTTTTTCACTTATGGGGTTTTTTTGGGACCCTATAAAACAGACTTATGGTGTTGATATTTGATAAGCGATATTTTATTCGCATTCTATAGCTAATTGTGAAGAGAAATGTTGAGTTTCTACTTGATTAAAATAATATTGAGGTTCCGGAATAAGATTGACAAAAACGTATTTTTTTCTTATGCAAAAAACGTATTAAACCCTATGGGGCTTGCGGCACATCTGAATATAGTTTTAAAAAAGGATTAATTTTTGTGTGGTTTAGAACCAATTTCTAGGGTGTCTCCATAAAAACTGAAAATTAAATAAAAATGTTGGACTACCCTAATGCCACATAATATATATAGATCCGCTGGATTACCTTAAAAACAAAAATAGTTGCATCGCACGATTTTGCTGCATTTTAAATGCATTTTTTTTCAAAATTCTGATCACATAAATCGAAAGTTCAGATAATTTTACATCGAATATGACAATTCTTAATTTCTTTTGGACCGTTTTGCTGGTGTATGCAACGATTTAAAAAAATGTTGAAGATGTGTCCGGCTGGGACTTGAGGGGTTAAAATAAAAAGCCTTGCTACTCAATTAATAAAGCGACCAAAATTTTTATGTACAAAATTTAAATTTTTCCATACTCTGAGTGGAAAAATGATTAATAAAAAAAAAAAATAGAGGAGACAAAAGTTCATAGCATCAAGCTCTTTAGAATTTGATGAATTTTAATTTAAAATAAAAAATTTAAAATCTGACAAAAATTGAAGGCTCCGGACATTTTTGAACGAAAAAAGTTCATTTCAACCCACTGTGTGTCGTGGAATGGTGATATGCAATACTTTGAGATTGTATAGTAGCATCATTTTCATGAGCGTGTTCAGCAGGATCGTTACAGAATGAGATAGAGAGGATCTGGAATGCGTTTCAGGTAGGTGGGCGAAGCTGCACGTTCTCAAAGATGCCCTTGGGCGCAGGACATGGGAATGAGCGGGGATGAGTCTGGTTGACGGAAAACATATTGTCGCTAGAGCGAGCTCCCTCGGGGGCCAGTCGGTCAGGTAGGTTTATACCTGCGCGGATCATGTTTAGCATGCGCATACTATGCGAGGCAGCGATAGCAGCTCGTGATTATCAAGACGCCAGGGAGTCCGATGTAATTAATAGTTTATGGTTCCGGCGAGGAATTATCATTCATAACGCGCCGCACGTGATGGGAATATTCGTGCTCGCGAAACTCGATAACACGTACTTGCCACGGTAATCCATTTTCTCCTTCGTCGACAGGAAACGATCTCGATGCTTCTTTAAGTTGCCGCTTCCCAGATTGTCCTCGTCCAGACTTTATAATTTGCATCTTTTTTGGGGTTTCTTGGCACCCAACTGAAAACCTTATAGTTTCGCCGATAGGATCAGATAGGATAGGATAAGATCGAGTAAGATCGAGTAGGTTGGGATTGGATAGGATAGGACCAGTGAGGATAGAAAATCGAAAATGATCGTGTAGGATAGGTTAGAATTGGATACAATGAGATAAAATCGGATCGGATAGGATCAGCTTTAGATAGGATTGAAAATAATAAGATCGGATCCAATAATATCAGGTATAATAGGACCAAATATGTCAGGGTCAGATATAATAGGATCAGATGGAATAGTATTTGATATCATAGGATTGGGGATGATAGGATCGGATTAGCTTGAATAATACCGTATATGATATGGTAGGTTCAGATAGGATCGGATATTATTAAATAGGGTCTGAACTTATATGATCGGATAGGGTCGGATCAGATAGGATCGGGTAGGAGATGATAGGATATAATAGAATGGGATCGTATATGATATGATCGGATAGGAAAGGGTTCGATAAGACCTCAGAGGACTGGTTAGAATAGGATAGCATGTGATTGGATGAAAATACAAAAAGTGAGCGATTTTCAAAGTTTTTGAAACCACATTCTTTCAAGATTGAAAAACTCTATTTACGGTTATACATACTGCTTAGAAACGTAAACAATTTATTCTCAGGACTTTTTTCTATACAAAAATAAAATTATCAGAGTTAGGGCATTTTCAAAATCCAAAAAAACAGACTAAAATGGACATTTTAAGTCAAACAACGCATGATATAAAAAAAGTCATGATAAGAGAAACTTTGATTTTTAAAAGTCCTGCAAGAATATCAAAAAAAGTTTTTTCATTTTGCCGAAAAGTTAAAAATTCGAAATCTGATCGCACAAAAAATAATGAAAAATAAAATAAAATCCATTTTTTGGTCAAACTATGCAAGATCTGAAAAAAATGAATAAACTAAAATTGCGCGCTTTGAAAAGATTACAAATTGGTTGTTAATCACTTTCGAAAGGACGCGTAGTTTTTGCTTCTAGTCATAAAAAATAACATCAAAATAAAAAAATAAAATTCTTTGGACTAACGAAAACTCATTTAAATTTGTCATGGATAATTTTCGAAAGGACACGTAGTTTTTGCTTTAGTCGTAAAGAACATTAAAAATAAAAAAATTAAATTAAAAAAAACGACACAAGGTAAGAATTAAAATTAACAGACAATAATTGTTCGCCTAAAAATATCTTTTAATTTGTTATTAATCATTTTTAGATAGGACGAGTAGATTTTCTTGAAATCGTAAAAAATAAGATTAGAAATAAAAAAAATTAATTTTTTGGAAAAAGCACACACAAAGCGGAAGAGGGTATAGACTCCTATATAGGATCCTATATAGGCTTCTGTATTAGACCCTATCCAGATGCACAGTAGTTTTTCTTTAATTGTAAAAAACAAGATTAAAAAAAAACAAAAAAAAACAAGGAAATAAGAATTAGTATGTTTTAATTTTCATGCAAATTATAAGTTGTAATAGTATAAATTTATTAAAATGATTTGTACATGCACCAGCGCAGCTTAAAATATAATGTGAAGCAAAATATGGGACAAATATTAAAATAATCATGATAAATACAATTTGTGCTTTATTTTGTAATATTCGAATAAACAATCCCAGGCAGAGTTACATACAAAATGTATTAAATTTGATGTAAAAGTGTTGAGTACAATGGAGAAAAGTTGACGTTTGCGACAAAATCGAGTGCGAAGTACAAGATACGTGATGTCAATGTGTTCGTTAAAGCCAAAAGAGTTTTAACAAAAGAGAGTTCACAATCACAAAATTACAGTTGTCAATCCGTTGACTTTTGATTTTAAAAGTTCTGTGCACGAACGTGGGAGAAATACAAAGATCGAGCGCAGAGTGCGAAAGCCAACAGTCGCGCGCCGTAGGTGTGCTAAAACTTTCGAGCTAAGCTCTTTTAACCAAAGAGAATTCACAATCTCAAAAAATTACAGTGGTGGATGTTTTGAGTATCAATTTCAAAAGCTTTGCGCAAGAATGTGCGAAAAATATGAAAACCGAGCGCGTAGTGCGAGATAAATACATCATAGAGCGCGAAGCGCGAGGAGAGATAGCCGTGCGCCCTAGGCGTGCTCAAACAAACGAGTAAAGCGAGCCGCGTGCGCAGCGTTCGATGAGAATGTGCACATTTTTTCATTTGAGATAAGAATCTTTTTTCCTGGAAAATATTTTCCTTGAAAATTATTTGAATAGCAATTTGTATTTAATGACCAGTTAGCATAGATTGGATGTCATAGGATCGGATTAGACCAAATATTTTCGTAAAGGATAGGGTAGAATGGGCTAGAATATGAACCAATAGGACCGGAATAGAATCAGAACCAACTGGATCGGATATGTTCGGATACGCCAGAATCAAACAGTATCAAATAGGGTCGTTTCTGATGTTATCGGATAGGGTTGGATCAGATAAGATTGAGTAGGATATGATAGGTTTAGGACAGAATAGCTTCGGATATATTATGATATGATAAAATATAAAAGGATTATATCAGATATGATTGGTTAGGAGAGTATAAGATCGGATAGGATAGTATTATATTCGATAGGATATGATTATATAAGGCAGGGTAAGATATAATTATATTGGATTATATTAGATTAGGTTTGATTGGATAGGCTCAAATAGGATAAGATAGGTTCGGGCAGAATAGAATCAGATGTCACGGAATTGAACAGGATATGACGGAAGAGGATAAGATAGGACTGGAGAGGATAGGATAAGATAAAACAAATAGGATATGATCATAAATGATAGGATAGTTTTGGAACGGATAGGATTTTATAGGATACAATAGGATTGTAATCGATCGAATATGATCGTATAGGATAGAGTAGTATTGGAAAGGACAAGATCAAATAAGACTATATATGAAGAGATAGAGTCGAGCAGAATAGGATCAGACCGGGTTGGATCGGATCAGATAGAATAGGATAGAATAGGATAGAATAGGATATGGTAATATGGGATATAAAAGGATAGGCTAAAAAAGAATCAAAACAAATAGTATCGGATATTATAAGATGAGAAAACATAATTGCGGATAGGAGAGAAACGGAAAGGATATGATCCGGTAGGATCGGATAGGCTGTTGTCGCAAAATTAGTGCATTCCTATAATGCAGTTTGTCAACCAAGGGATTTTTATATGAATAAAAACTTACATTTTCTTGGACCAAACAACTGTATTTTGGAACCTCAAAAATAAAAAATTTTGGAAAAATCGTCGACTTTTTTCTTAAATCAAAATATTTCTATTTTCTGAAGAAAATGGGAGTGTTTAATTCTGTAATGAAGGGATGTTGTCAAAGAAAGTGAAAATGGTGGACAAAAAGAGGCATGATCGATGAAAATAGACATGGTGTATGAAAAGGGGCATGGTCGATATTTTCAATAGTCGGAAAAAGGGAATATAGCTTGTTAAAAAAAGCGGATTGTTGCATTGTGAGGTTAAGGGATGTAGCCAAGTAACTTGATGTAGCCTGTGAAAAGGGGCACGGTCGATATTTTCACTAGCCGGGAAAAAGGAATATGGTTTGTTTAAGAAAGGGCGGACTTTTGCATTGTATCATTAAGG
>NC_046657.1:70614441-70644928 GCF_010883055.1 Belonocnema kinseyi | reverse complement strand
CATTGTGTGATTAAGGGATGTTGTCCAAGTAACTTGGCATAGCCAGTGAAAAGGGGCACGGTCGATATTTTCACTAGCCGGGAAAAAGGAATATGGTTTGTTTAAGAAAGGGCGGATTTTTGCATTGTATCATTAAGGGATGTTGTCAAAGTAAGTAGACGTGGACTATGAAAAGGGGCACGTTCGATATTTTCACTGGTCGAGAAAAAGGAATATGGCTTGTTTCAGAAACAGCGGATTGTTGCATTGTGTGATTAAGGGATGTTGTCCAAGTAACTTGGCATAGCCAGTGAAAAGGGGCACGGTCGATATTTTCACTAGCCGGGAAAAAGGAATATGGTTTGTTCAAGAAAGGGCGGACTTTTGCATTGTATCATTAAGGGATGTTGCCAAAGTAAGTAGACGTGTACTATGAAAAGGGGCACGTTCGATATTTTCACTGGTCGAGAAAAAGGAATATGGCTTGTTTCAGAAACAGCGGACTGTTGCATTATCTGATTAAGGGCTGTTGTCAAAGTACAGTTTATATTGTCTATAAACAGACACGGTCGACGTTTTTATTATTCGGGAAAAGGTAATATGGCTCGTTTAAGAAAAAGCGGATTATCACATGGTGCAATGAAGGGAAGTTTTCAAAGTAAGTGTGCGTGGTTTATGAAAAGGGCCACGGTCGATGTTTCCATTAGTCCGGAAAGGAAATATGGCTTGTTTGACAGAAATCAGGCTGTTGCATTATATGGTTGAGGGATGTTGTCAACGTAAGTGTGCGTGGTCCATGAAAAGGGGCACGATCGATATTTTAACTAGTTGGGAAAAAGGGGGAAATGGCTTATTTAAGAAAAAGCGGGCTGTTGGATTGAATTATTGAGGGATCTTGTCAAAGTAAGTGTGTGTGGTCTATGAAAAGGGGCACAATAGATGTTTTTACTAGTTGGGAAAAGAGAATATGGCTTGTTCAAAAAAACGCGGGCTTTTGCATTGTATGATTGAGGGATCTTGTCAAAGTAAGCATATGCGGTCTATGAAAAGGGGCATGTTCGATGAAAATGGGCATAGTCGATGTGTTTATTTATCTGAAAAAGGCAATGGGTTGTGTTTAAGGAAAAGGTTTAAGGAAAAGGGCCACTGGGATTCAAATGTGTGATTAAGGGATTTTAACAAAGAAAGTGGACGTGATGTCTATGAAAAGAGGCATGACTCATGATAAAGAAAAAGGCCGAGGGAAATAGCATGTTTGATGTTTTCACTAGTCAGGATAAGGGAATATGGCTCTTTTAAGAAAAAGCGTACTGTTGCATTGTGTGATTAAAGAATGTTGTCAAATTGATTGAGTGTGGTCTATGAAAAGGGGTATGGTCGATGAAAGGAGGCATGGTCGATGTTTTCACTAGTCGAGAGAGCTTGTTCAAGAAAAAGTGGACTCTTGAATTGTGTTAATAACGGTTGTTGTCAAAGTAAGTGTGTGTGGTATATGAAAAGGGGCACGGACGATGAAAAGAGGCATGGTCGATTTTTTTTCAAAAAAGCTGTAGGGCTTTCTTATAAAAAAATAAAGTGTTAAATTGTGTTAAATTGCGTAATGAATGTTGTTACTGATTGGAACAGAGAATAGAACGTTTTTGAGGAAACTGGGATTGCTGAATTCTGTGATTAAGGGATATTGCCGAAGAAGGTGGGCATGGTTGATAAAAATGGGTATGGTTGAAAAAATTGGCGTGGTCGTCAAAAATGGTCTTATAAGGCAAAAATCTACAAATTTCCTGCGTGCAAATATTTAAAAAAATTGTTTGCTCGCAACTGGCTCTTATAAATGAGAACAAGTGAATATTGCGGCGGAATTAATAAGCCCAGTGACGACTAATTGTTGGTAATGATTCTAAATTTAATTTCACTGGATATCTGCACATCGGTGCATGCTTTTCTGCAACGTTAATTTATTTTCGCTAGTGGTCCGTACTTTATCCACTCGCCGGATGAATAATGAGTGGTGGAAGCTAACGCTTTTATTATGCACTCCCGCGGTAGCCTGACGCCTTACTTGGGCAAATAAGCCACTTATTTTTACATAGTAAACAATTTTAAGATTCACAAGAATAAATTTGTAAATATTGAGAGTTTTTTAATGATTTGAAATAAGCTAAATAATCCAATGAATTATTATATCAAATAAGTGAAAAAAAAAGAAATTTTGAATTTGATTAATATCTTCTGTTCTCGTTTTTAGTTTTGAAATACTAAATAAATTCCATTAATAAATATAAATAAATTCTAAAACACATTTTTTATAAAGCATTTTGGGTCCTAAATTTCGTTAGCTTAAGCAAAAAAAACATGAAAGTATTGTATTTTTTCAAACAAAAATTTTTATAGAACTAGAAATTTTGCAATTTTTAATTTTTTTGCGATTTTGTTATTTTTTTAAAGAACGCGAAGCAAATCTTTTTGCAAGTAAGCAACATAATAATAGAAGATAATTTAAAAAAAAAGAATAAATTAAAAATAATGACAAAATAATTTCAGACTCCACATTTCAAGTTTATCAAAATGCATGTCTTTTGCAAATTTTCGAAATATTTTAAATGAAAAAATGTATTTGTAGAATTTCTAATTTTGTATTATTATTTACTAGTAAAAACTGTGAATATAAAAAAATCACAATGGCTTTTGAACCATGAAGAAATTCATTTAAATCAAAATTAAATAATTTAAAAAATTTTACTATAAAATTTAGGTAATTTGAAATTTAAAGTGATCTAAATTTGAAAATTAAAAATTAAAAACTAAACTGAATGTTTTAAATTCATATATTCAGAAAGTCTAGAATAACAAATTTTAGACTATATAAAAAAATATTTCTTAACATTAAAATTAATTAGAAATTTTTTTATAATGAAAAGGTAAATTGACCGCCATCTTCACAATTCAAAATAGAAAATTTTTCAATTGGAAATCTTTGAAACGTTGAAATTCAAATTTTTTAAAATAATAAAACGATTAGAAATTTTAATAATTTAATTCAATTTAATTCTTTTAAAAATACAAAATTTTACACCGTTTAAATCTCAGATAGTTTAATTTTAATATATTTTAATATGAATATTAACATTTTTAAATTTTAATTCAAAATCATTTAATTTAAAAAACTTTCTTTGAAATTATTATTAATTTTTCAACTCTGGCAATTAAATAATAATGTGAAGTCATTAATTAAAAACAACAATTTTGAAGATGCCATTTTGTGAAAATTTATCCCATTTTTGCGAAAGTACACATATTTTATAAACAAATTAATCAACAAAATTCACGTTTTTAGTAAAAATGATATATAGTTACTTCAGATGTTTGTTTTTAAGTGGCAATCTGATGAAAACAAAATCTTGATATGACTTACGAAAAATAGAGACAATGTGTTAATTATTTAAACAAATTTTAGAAACAAATGTATAAATTCGTCATTTGTTAATATATTTGTTTTGTTTTTTAACAGAAAGGACAATAAATATATTGCTTATAGCTTGTTTGTGCGATTATTTGATTTGACACAATTAGTGCTTATTTTTTTAAATAAAATAGATTAACAAATGCATTATATTGTTTTTTTAAGTATATACATTTCGTTTCTTTAAAGAAATAAATTCCTAATGTCTTGATAGTAGCTTTATATAGTAATTTGTTATTAATAGTAAACAATTAGTAAATGTTGTTAAAAATTTAATCGACAAATGAATAATTTAGCCATGTTTTCGTAAATAAATTTAGTTTCTTTAAAATAATCAATTGGATGTGTATAACCAATGAGCCTTTACTATGATATTTCGCTTTTTGACAATAATAAAAAATTACTCTGAGGCCGTTTTTTAATCGAAATCCGGCAGGACATGTTGATTGTTTTTACAATTACTTATAAAAATAAGTCCAAATTATGAACAATCTATAAAAAATCTAAATCACTTCTCCTTTAACTGTTTAGCATCAAAATTTCTTAACCGAAGGAATTCATACTGAATTGTGGGTGGATGAATATGTTATAGGAACACAATTTTATTTGAAGAAACCTGAACAATCAGAGAGTTTTTATACATCTTCCATAATTTTTATTTTTATAAATAATTGTAAAAATAATATATTTGTCTTGCGGGTAATACAGTATCATAACAGAGGAACCTTGCCTAAAAATTTAAGTCAATTTATTAACAAATAACAAGGAGCTTCCATTAAAAACCGACCTCAGAGTAATTTGTTTATTAAATTTGTTTAAAAATTATGAATTGTTGTCCAATAGAAAAATGGCGCAGTAAACGTCCATTGGTCATTCACATTCAATCGGTTATGTTTAAGAAAAAAAATTTATTTACTAAATTCTAAGAATTGTAACAATCCAGATCTACAAATTAACAAACATAAACAATTATATTTGAACAATCCAGATATTTCTGATCCGTGGATTATTAATCGTAAGAACTATCAGATTCCTGAACATGTGAACGATATCCTTAGATTAGGTGAAAAATTCAGTTCAACTTTTTCTAACTTCCAAAAATCAACACATCTTTGAAATTGTGAAAGATGTAGAAACTAGAATTGATAAAATTCCAGATAAATTACAAGCAGAATTAAGACACAAAATTCTTGCCTTATCTTATCGATACATTAAACAATCTAACCTTATCTCTGATTCAGATAGAACGATTTCAAAAAATATTGCTGAAACTAAAACCTTTCTCAAGGGAAATCAAGACCTTTTTATAACACGTGAAGATAAAGGAAATGTTACCGTCATTATTAATAAACAAGATTATTATAATAAAATGGAACTAATGCTAAGCGATAAATCAACTTATGAAAGAATTCAAGATAACCACTTAAAAACTATATAAAGGAAAAATTTTAATAAAATTAACAAATGGAGACTAAAAGGTTTTTTAGATCCTAACATAAACAGACAAGATCTCATTACAGACAACACAAATTTCGCCAGAATTTACGGTCTGCCAAAAATCAATAAAAATAACTTTCCTTTAAGACCTGTTGTTAGTTGTATCAATTCGCCTACTTATACTATAGCTAAAATATTTAATAATATATTAAACACTGCTCTTCCTAAACCTAAATCTTGTATAAAAAGTGCCATAGAATTAAAACAAAAACCTGAAAAAATTAACATTCCTTCAGACTACATTATGATGTCTCTTGACGTAACTTCCCTTTTTACTCATGTTTCCTTAGAATTGGTTCTAAATAGTATAGAAAAAAGATGGTCTCACATTAAAAAAATCACTGCACTACCTCTAGACAAATTTGAAGAAGGTATTAAATTTTTAATGAATAACACTTATTTTCAATTTAACAAAACTTTTTACAAACAAACATTTGGAACTCCTATGGGCTCTCCTATTTCCAACAACTTAGCTGACATTGTTATGCAAGATTTAGAATCTGAAATTTAAAAAAAAAATAGATTTTCAAATTTCGACCTATTTTAGATATGTAGACGACACTTTTTTAATTATTTCTAAAGATAAAATTGAACAAATTATCAAAACCTTTAATTCATTTCACAAAAGATTACAATTTACACAAGAATTAGAAGACAACAATACTATCAACTTTCTTAACATTAGCATAATTAAAGATGATAACGGCTCAATTTCTACTAATTGGTTTCGCAAATCAACATATTCTGGACGATTACTTAATTTTTTATCTATACATCCCTTACAACATAAAATTGCAATTATAAAAAACTTAGTTGATTCAGCTATTTTACTTTCTGACAAGAAATTTCATAATGATAATTTAAATACAGTTAAAAATTATCTATTTTTAAATAATTATCCACAAAATATTATTGACTAACAAATTAATAATAGGTTAAAAGAACTCAACAACATAAATTTAACTAACAATCCTAATAATGTTATAAATGAAGAATTCGATCTTAAAACTAACGTCACTATTCTTTATTATGGTACTATTTCTGATAATATAAAAAGACTTCTGAAAACTTATAAAATCACCACAACTTTTCGTATAAATTAAAAACTGGATACTATGATAAAACTAGACAAAAAAACCAATTAGAAACCTTACATAAAACCGACGTTGTCTACCGTTTTGCATGTAACTGTGGTAAATGTTATATTGGACAAACAAAAAGGCCCTTACACATTAGACGAAAAGAACATTAAGATAGTGTTAGATTAAATTATGATAACGTCTTAAATGATCATTTATGCAACAATATCAATGATAATATTTCTCACTTTTTTCTTTGGTATGAGATTAAAATATTACATCAAGAAAGTAACCCTATAAAAAGAGCCTTTGCTGAAATGGTTTTCATCAAGAAAGAACTAGATAATTGCATCAACAAAATTACTGATTTGAACCACCTTAACGAATCATATAATTCCATCCTTGAATTCTTTCATTAAAATTAATTATATATTTTATATTCATTTTTTGTTCTTTTAAAATGATATTATCAACAATAACCTAAAATCTAAAAATTAAAAATTGTTAATTCAGAAATAGAATTTATCTTGCTAGTTCCTAAATTATTAATACCTCCATCCCTCTATTTATATTCTTTTATATTTGGCGCCTTTTATTCCGATTTGTAGTATAATGGGTCAGTTTCCTCATTGACGTTCACTTTTGGAGTTATCCTTATGGGAGCAGGATGCTTTTCCATCCTGCTCACGTAAAAAATATAATCTGTTATTTTTAATCTTTGAACACTATTTAATTCTTTTTAAACTAGTCTCAGTTACAATTCTTTATTTCAAATAAATAATTTCACTTCAAAATATGTAATTACAACTATTATTACTGACTCCAAAAAATGATGTCATTATGAAACTGATCCGTGAGTACTTCTCATTGTTAGTTACTAAGATTATTATACTAATTGGAATGGAAGCTTCTAATGTGTCCCCTAAGGGTTTACATTTTTCTGACACCTTCTCTATTCCTTTACACACCCTCCACACACTTACTTGGTGGTGGAAGGGGGAGCTAAAGTTTAAGGTGGGTTCCGAACCACCAGGAGCAACAGCCTTAAGTACTTAGAGAAAACCTTTTTCTCTAGAGGTACCGTTCCCACGACTCTCCGGAGATGAACAACTCCCTTGCTAGGCTAGTGTTCACCGCATGGGCCACCGAGACTCTTCCAGAGTGGGTCCAAAGCCTACGCTTTAGCCCCCACGACCATCGTCCCACTGATTATTATACTATTTTAACCTTTTGGACATATTTGCTATTTACTATTTTAGACTATAACTATTTTATCGGTTCTCCCCTGATGATTGAAATGGTGAATTTCCGAAATGTTGGGATGTCTTTTTCTTTTATTGATTGAAACTCAAATAAAACTTGTCCGATAGCGTTGCTGTCAACTAAGTTATTTTATTTTCGTCTTCCTACATTGGTTTCTCGGACGTTAAAGATGTACTTATATAAATAAAAAATATTGTTTTAGAGTCAAGTATCATATCAAGAGGTATTTTAACGTATCTAAAGTTGATTAAAAAAAACTAATTGCTTTTGCTAAAAATTTACAAAAATATTCATCTGTTAATTAATTTTGTTTAAGAAAATAATACTGTTTTTCTGAGATCAAAGATTTGCACAAAAAAGCTATCAGCAAGATATTTATTCATTTTTGTTGAAAAACGAATCAAATCTATTAAAAAATGACATAATTATGTATTTGTTTCTAAAATTTGTTTAAATAATGAACAAATGGTCTGTATTTTTTTATAAGTCATATCGAATTTTTTTTTATTTCGACTTAAAAATACACATTATTTAAGACAGGTTTCCCTACAATTTTGTTTACCTTCGCATAAATTGGGTAAATTCCCACAAAATGGCATCTTCGAAATTATTTGTTATGAATTTTCATTATTAAATTTAAAAAAATTGAAATTTTTTTTTCAAATATGCCTCGATAAATTTGTTGAAAATTTCATAAGTTTTAATTTTTAAAAAAATTAAAAAGCCGTCGATCAGTTTGAGCTAAATTAAATTTTTTCCATGAATACGATATTTGCTCCCCCTGTGTGCCGCTGGGCTAGCTATGTGGCGTCTAACTACAGCGGCTCGTACCACTGACCGCTTAGGGCACCATAACGGTTACGCAGTGGTTGACGCCGTTATGATCAGGCAACGATCTATCTCCAGCGTCCGCGCGCAGTATACTGCAGGGAGCGTGTGACTGCTAATCTGAGTCTACCAGTCGACTTCGTCGAGTCCACATTCAAATTGCTAGTATCCAACGAGTCCAATTCAGGACCGGGAACGAGTTCGCCCTCGATCCGCGAAATCGAGTCCCTTAGGACCGGCCACAGGAGTCGAGAAAGAGACCCGGAGGTGCTCCCAATTCCTAAACCTAATACTTTTTTTTTTTTTAGTGAAAATATACTTTCCACGAAACATAGTAGAAATTGTAAGAGTATTAGATCTAAAAAAAGTATCATGTGTGAATTTCCCCATACGCCCCCAAAATTTAATTTTATGGTAATAAACTGTTTTTCGGTAATTTTTTATTTTATCACGGTGAAAAGTAACGACTCTACACTCGAAAATATTTCGAACAATTTTATTTCTTTTACATCAACAACAATTTTATATACAATTTTTTTAATTCATTATTTTTTTCTTTTAAAACTATCAACTTAAGTTCAATTCCGTGCGTAGCGAGCCTCTTCAATTAGAATTGGTTGCAATTTTTAAGCTATTAACGTCAATACTAATTTCTGTTTAATTTTTAATAAAACAATTACATTGCCAACAAAATAATTAAATTTTTAACCAAATTATGAAATTTTGAAAGAAAAAATCAAATTTTGAACATAAATAAATTAATTGCAATAAAAAGTTGCTTTTTAAACCAAATAATTCAATATTTTAGAAGGCAATTTAATTTTTAACAAGTAACGTAAATTTTAATTCAGGCAGAATGAATTTTCTGTTCAAATAGTTGAATTATGAAATAAAAAATATAAAGCTTTAACCAGCAACAGAGTTGCATCGAAAACTGAAATAGGTAAAATTTGAACAAAAGAAAAACCAAATTTTCAACATAATATGAAGTTAAATTTTCAAACAAAATTTTCAATAAAATACGTATATTTTCATAAAGTATTTGAATTTTAAGCTAAAAAAGACTCATTTTTATCTTGAATGATGAATCTGCAACCAAGAAAATAATTGTTTAAACAAAACAGGTCAACTTCATCCAATAATAACATTTTTTACTCTAGAAAGCGAATTTTCTACAAAAAATGTGAATTTTCAAAACGCAAATACTATTGTTTTTTCATAAAGATCAATTTTTCACAAAATAATTTAATTTCTCGTCCAAGAAATATATTTAATTTAAGAGAGTGAAAAAATTGCATCCAAATTCTTGGATTTTCAAGCCAAAAGACGAATTTTTCGCAAAATAGTTACCTTTTCATATCCGAAAATATGAATTTTCAACCTGAAAGTTAATCTTTAACCTAAGCGTTAATTTCCAACAGAAAAAAAACATAATTCGACCACAGAAATTACAGTTCTACCAAGGAAGACGAATTTTTTAACTAAAAAAGATCAATTTTTGACAAAGAATAGAAAAATTAGAGTTTCAAGTGAAAAATAAATTAAAAATAATTTCTAACAAAATAGGTGAATTTTAAACTAAAATAAGATAAATTTACAAATGAAATAAATTATCTGCTACCACTATAAAGCATTTTTAATAAAAATTTGTAAAATTTTCAATAAAAAGGGCAAATTATCAACCCAGAAGTCAAAATTTCTAAAAACAACATTTGAGTCTTTACCCGCAAATTTTTAATTATACAAAAAAAGTAATTTTAAACTAAAGCGATGAACTTTCATTCAAAATGAATCTTCAACAAGCTAAAAATAAAAAAGTAGCTCAACTTTCAAACCAGGGATTAAATTTTTTAACCAAATATTTGCAGTGTAAACAAAAATTTTTCAATTTTTGATTTAAAAAATTACACTTTCAGGTAAACAATTAATTTTAAAATTTACAAAAACAAATTTTTAACAAAAAGTTTAAATTTCAAAAAATGAGATTAATTTTTAACAAAAATGATGATTTTTCTACTGGAATAGTTAAGTTAACAACTAAAAAATTTAATTTTCATAAAGAAACAGAAATTTGTATACAAAAAGATAACTTAAAAAAAATTACACCAAAAAGGTGAATATTTAAGAAAAAAATTCTATTTAAGAAGAGATTCTTAACCAAAAAGATAAATTCCAAGAAGATAAATACGTTACAAGGCACTATAAAATTCCAAAAAAGAAAATTGCCTTCTACTTAAGACTTTCCAAAAATCCATTGAACATTTTTTTCGAATTTTTATGAATACCGGTCGGAAATTTCTTCGAATCCACACAAAAATAAATGCACTGTAAAAAAATGATACTTGCAAGAAGATGTTTAAATAAATTGCTTAAACTATTTGTTATTGTTTTTAACAATTTTTCTAATATAATAGAGATAAAAAGTTTCATTTTTTCTACTTTTTGTCCAATTTTCAATTAGAGGGAGGTAATAGTTCAATCGTGTTAACAAGAACGATCATTTGAACAATTTATTATTATTTTTAATAATGCTCTCAGAATAATGCTAGAAAGTTTCAGGCTTTAAATAGAAACTTCCTTTTTGATACATTTTGAAATGAAAATGAGATAATAAATTCAAATAAAGTCAAGAAAATTAATCGTTTAAACAATTTATTATAACTATTATTAATCTTCCATTTGAATAATGTTAAAAAGATGCGAGTTTTTCTGAAATTTATTGCGTTTTGTATAATTTTCAATTAGAGTAAACTAATAATTAATTCAAGTTATCAAAAATAATTGCTTAAACCATTTATAATGATTGTTAATAGTATTATTTAGGATTAGTGGTAGAATGTTGCAGTTTTTTTAAATTTTCAACTCATTCTCTATTTTTCATAAGGAGTGACTTTATAATTAATTAGATTTAGCAAAAATAATTCTTTTAACAAATTATAGTTACTTGTGACTATCTTCACCTATATCAATGCCCAATAGTTTCGGTTTTTGTTGTTGAAATTTTTACGTTTCTGCCCTTTTTTCACTTAGCAAGGTAGTAATAATTAATGAAAGTTAACAAAAAAATTGCTCAAACAATTTAATATTGTTTATAAATACTTTCTCCTAGAAAATAAGTGTTAAAACGCGTTACACGTATGCGTTACTGTGAAACACTGACTACCAATAGCCTTACTACCAATAGCCGTACTATCAATAGCCGTACTACCAATAGCCATACTATTAATAGCCGTACTACCAATAGCCGTACTATCAATAGACGTACTACCAATAGCCATACTATTAATAGCCGTAATACCAATAGTCGTACTACCAATAGCCGTACTATTAATAGTCGTACAATCAATAGCCGTACTATTAATAGCCGTACTATCAATAGCCGTACTACCAATAGCCATACTATTAATAGCCGTACTACCAATAACCGTACTATCAATAGACGTACTACCAATAGCCATACTATTAATAGCCGTAATACCAATAGTCGTACTACCAATAGCCGTACTATTAATAGCCGTACAATCAATAGCCGTACTATTAATAGCCGTACTACCAATAGCTGTACTACCAATAGCTGTAATACCAATAGCCGTACTATTAATAGCCGTACTACCAATAGCTGTACTACCAATAGCTGTAATGCCAATAGCCGTACTATTAATAGTCGTACTATTAATATCCGTACTACTAATAGCCGTACTGTTAATAGCCGTACTATTAATGGCCGTACTATCGAGAGCCATCCTATTAATAGGCGTACTACCAATAGCCGTACATAGAATATTTAAATCTTGAATGAAAGTGGTCTCAAAAATTTTGAAAATCATATGACTTTTTGAGTTTTGATCCAAAATGGATGGATAACGAACTTGACCTGTCTTTTTAGACAAAAAATTAATGTTTAAAATGAAATTTGAATTTGAAAATTTCATCGCAAGTTATCGGGACGTCAGATCGACAGACAGACAGGATGACCAACAGACATATTCGTAACGACTTTTTTTTGGTTCTGAGAATTTAAAACGTCAAAATTAAAAAAAAAAAAGATTTTGCAATGTCGTTTTGGACCAACCTAATTTCCAGTTAGCCAAGGTGGCAAGATTCACGTACGACTCTGAACTGTTTTCTCACGAGAATATTTTACTTCACGCTAATCACCCGTCAAATCGAATAGACCAGGTGCGAACACGCTTCGTAAGTAAATGATTCATCAGATGAAGTGCTACAAAGAGCACTATAAGACTTCCTTTCTTTCATAAGTTTCATCCAAGGCTAGGATGTATCCCAAAAAAGAAAGAAAAGTCTTGCGAGCAATAACCATCCCATTATGTAGAAATTGTGACGAGTAGAACGTCGATTTTTTTTGCAAATTAACTGACACTTTGCTTCATGGTTCCGGGTAAGGATATTATTGTTGAGCTGGTAATTCAATCTTGATAATGGCTGCCCACGAGGGGTATTGCACTGGGCAAGAATCTCATCTGTGGCGAAATATTTAATATATTTATTCAGTCTCTCAATTAATCAATTAAAATTTTTTATTTCTTCAATTCCTTCGAATTTCTGTATTCTTAATTACTTTTTTAATATTGAAATCTTTAAAATTTCTTCAATTCTGTGAAAATCCTTGAATTCTGTTGAATTTATTGGAATATTTTGAATTTCTGGAATTCCTTTAAATTCTTTGAAGTATTTCCTTAAATTCATACAAACTACTCGGAATTACTCTTAATTCCCTTGAATGCTTTTAAAATCTGTTGATTTCTTTGGAAAATTTTTTAATTCATTTCGGCTTTATTAAATTATTTTTAATTCCTCTAAATATTTTTTGTTTGAAAACTCCATTTTTTGTCAAAAAGTTATCTTTTCTAGATTAGAAATTTAACTATTTTGTTGAAAATCGTCTTTTTTCGGTGAAGAAATTATTTTTGGTTTAGTAATTCAAATTTAATAATGGTTGCCTACGGGGATTATTGTACTGAGCAAGAATTTCATGTGTCCCGAAATATTTCATGTATTTCTTCAGTATCTCAATTAATTAATTAATTTTTTTTTCTTCAATTTTTGAATTGTTTCGAATTCTTTTAATTTTTTTAGAATATTGAAATCTTTAACATTCCTTAAATTCTGTCAGACTCGTCAAACTTTCAAATGTCTGGAATTTCTTTAAATTCCTTTGAGTATTTTGAATTGCTTGAATTTTTGCGAATTTCTTGAACTCTTTTGAACTCTTTAAATTTGGTTAAAATCCGTAAATTCCTTGACTCAAATTCAGTTAAGTTTCTCTCTATTTCTTTCTATTCATTGAATTTGTTTGAATACCTTAGAGTATTTCTTCAAAACCATACAAAATACTTTGAATTACTCTTGGTTCCCTTGAATTCTTTTGAAATCTGTTGATTTCTTTCAAAGTCCTTTAAATTCCTTTCCATATCATTTGAATTAGTTTTAATTCCTCTGAATATTTTTGGGTTGAAAACCATTTTTAATCAAAAAGTGACCTTTTCTAGAATAGAAATTCAACTATTTCGTTGAAAATCGTTGAATTTCTTGAAACCAGTCGAATATCTGGAATTCCTTTAAATTCCTTTGAGTATTTTGAATTTCTTGAACTCTTTTGAATTTCTCTCTATTCCTCTCTCTTCGCTTCACTTTATTTGAATTCCTTTGAGTATTTCTTCAAAATCATACGAATACTCTCCATTACTCTGAATTCCTTTGAATTGATTAAATTCTCTTGATTTTTTTAATCCTTTAAATTCCTTTCCATTGTGTTCGAAATTTTAAAATTCCTCTATAAATTTTCGGGTTGAAACTTAGAGTTTGTAATTTTATGTTAAAAATTCGTATTTTTTGGTGAAGAGCTTAATATTTTTCTTTCAGTATCTTAATTTATTAATTTTTGTTTAATTTCTTGAATTCCTTTAGATTCCTTCAAATTCCTTTAAATTCCTTTAAATTTCTCGGCATTCCTATAAATTTCTTTGGAATGTTCTGAATTTCAGCTGAAAGTCGTTTGAAATAAATAGTATGCCTTTAATTTAACTTCCTTTTCGTTTGCTTGAATTCTTCTGAGTTCCTTGAAATTCCATTGAAGTCTTGAAACACACACAAAATAAATTTTCAGTATTTTAATTCAATTATTTTAAAAGGTATGAGATTCCGGAATTATTTTAATTCCTTTAAATTACTTTGAATTTCGTCGTAAAGTCTTCTAAAATGAATTGTGGTCTTTTGATTTAATTTGAATTCCGTTAGAATTGTTTGAATTTATTTGAAGACTTAAAATGTTTTCAAATCTTTGGATTTTAAATTCCTTCAAATCTGTCGAACTTCGTAAATTCTTTTGAATTCCTTGTATTTTTTAGATTGCCTTGAATTATTTTAAATTCCCTGAATCCTTTTAAATTTCTTGGGATCTTCTCAATTCCCTGATTTCATTCGAATTCAGTTTGATTTCTTTCTATTCCTTTCTATTTCCTTGAATTTCTTTTAATTCGTTTTATTTTTTTCAAACTCATACAAACTACTCTAGATTACTCTGAATTCCCTTAAATTCTTTTATTGAACTGACCTACAATCTTATGTTTGCCGAAATATTTAATATAATTGTTTAATATCTCAACTTATTTATTGAAAATTTTCTGATTTCTTGAATTCCCGTAAGTTAATCTGCCTTTCCATAAATTCTTTTAAATTCTTTCGAACTCCTTTCCATTTTTTTCGATTCTTGTAAATTCTTTTAAAGCCTTGAAATATTCCTTAAATTCTGCTGAACTCCTTAAATTCTTGTAAATTCCTTTAATTCTTTTAAATTTCTTAAATGCGTTGAATTATTTATATTCCTCGACTTCTTACGATTTCTGTTTATTTCTTTTCCATTCCTTTAAATTTGCTTAAGCTCCTTGAAGTTTTATTGAAATTCATATAAATAAATCTGAAATTCTCTAATTCCTTTGAATTGCAACGAATTCTTTTGATTCTTTTGCTTTATTTTTCAATCATTGTAATTTCTTTACCTTCCATTTTATTTGAATTTAATAATTTTTTTTTGTTTTTTTGAATTCCTTTCAATTCCTTTAAGGTTCTTCATATTCCTGTGCATTCTTGTAAATTACTTTAAGTTCCATTCATTTCCAACCTAAAATATTTTGAAATAAATTGTGTAAATCCCTTTTAATTCCTTGGAAGTCTTCAAATAATATTCAAATTATGTTGAATTCCTAAAATTATTTCAAATATCTTGAATTATTTTGAATTCCTTAAAATTTTTTTAATTTCTTGAAATATTTTGCATTCCGTGAAATCTTTTGAATGCCGTGAACCTTTTTGAATTTCCTGAACTCTTTTGAGTAATGATGTGAGGTCCCTTTCTATTCCTTTCTATTTCCTTAAATCTGTTTCAACTCCTTAAGTTTTTAAATGAATTGGATTCCTTTTCATTCGTTTTAATTCGTTTAAATTCTTTTAAATTCCTTAACGTATTTAAATTCCTCAAAATTCTCAAATTTTTTAAATTCTGTCGAACTCTTTTGAAATCGCTAAATTCTTTCATATTCTGTTAGGTGCTTTTCTAATCCTTTCTATTTCCTTGAATTTGTTTTAATTGCTTTAGAATTTCTTCACATTCATATAAATTTCCCAGAACTTCCCTGAATTCCATCGAATTCCTTGAATTATTTTAAATTATTTTTATTTCTTCCAAAATATTTTTAATTCCTCTAAATTCGTCTAAATTTATTTTGGGTTGAAAATTCAAGTGTTTTGTACAAAATTCTTTTTTTTTCAAATGCAAATTATTATTTTTCAATAAAACTTTAGGTTTTTCATTGTTGGTTAAAAGTGTTCTTTCTTTTGAATACAAATCCAACTATTTGGTGGAAAATTTTTTTTTTTGGTAAAGAGATTATTTTTGAGCTGGTATAATTCTATCTTTATTTCACTGCCCTAGAATCTAGAGTATGCCGAAATGTTTAATGTAATTTTTCAGTATCTGAAATCATAAATTAAAAATCATTCAAACTTTTCGATTTCTTTAAGTATCTTTAAACACCTATGAATTCCTTCCAATTCCTTTAAATGTCTTTGACTTACTTTGAATTTCTCTAAACTCTTTCGAAATCTTAATCTTCAGAAATCGCTTGAATTCCTTTGAATTCATTCTTTAAATCTTTTAAATCAATCAATTAGTCTTAATTCTTCTTAATTTCTTTCAAACCATTTTAATGTCTTTGCGATCGCTTAAATTAAAAAAAAAGATATTTTGCAGAATGATATATTTTCTTAATTTCCTTGACATTTTATAAATTACTTTTATTCTTCGAACTTCTTGAATTAGTCGAATTCCTTAAATCCTCTTAAATTAATTAAATTCCTTGAACTCCTTAAGTTAGTTTCAATTCCTTGAATTCATCGAGTTCTATTTGACTCCTCTTATTCCTTTCTATTCATTTGAATTTGTATGAATTCCTTTGAATTTTTTTTCAAATTTATCTAAATCCCTCCTCATTCCTGTTATTTTTGGAATTTCTTTAAATTTATTCATAAATTATTCGGAAGTTTTTTAATTAATTTAAATTGTTTGAATTCATTGGGATTTCTTCTAAATAGTTGGAATTCTTCTAAATTAATTTTAATTTCTACAAATATTATCTCTAATTATTTTAAAGGCTTTTAAAAAATAAAGGCTTTTAAAAAAGTTGTTCTTGCGTTTCGTAGTTTTGTTAACAATTTATGTTCTCAGCTCAGAGTTTAAATATTCTAATTTTGGTTAAAAATTTATTGTTTTCAATTAGAAACGTATGTTAATTGTTAAAAATTCGTCTTTTCTAGTAGAAACGTAATGGTTTGGGTTAAAATTTCGGGATTTTGGTCGAAAATTACCTTCTTCTCCTTGATCATTTTTGCGTTTTTCTTTGGCTTCTTAAATCTTATTAAATTTTTTGTTAAAAAGTCATATATTTGGTTAAAACTCAACAAATTTGTGGAAAAGTTATTTTTTTTTTCATTGAAAATTCGCGTTATTTTTGTTTGCGTGAAGTCATAAACTATAATTTCATGCAATCCAGAGTAATCCTAAGCAATCCAGGGTAATTTATAGTAATTCGATATGTAGAAGTAATCCAGTTTAATCATAAGTAATCTGGATTAATCTAACGGTAATCCGGTGTGATAATCTACTCAGAGGTAATCCGGGGTAATCCGGAGTAATCTTAGGTGATCCAGGGCAAATCTGTGGTTAGAAGTAGTCCAGGGTAATCAGGAGAAATATTATTGAATATAGAGCAATACTTAGCAATACTGGGTAGCCTTAGGTAATTTATAGTAATTCTGTATGTAGAGGTTCTCCAGGTTAATCTTGAGTAATCCGGTTTATTCTGAGGTAATCCCAAGTAATGATGTATTTATAGGTAATTCGGGATAATGCGGAGTAATCTTACGCAACTCAGGGTAATTCTGTAGTAAGAGGTAGTCCAAGTAATTAGGAGTAATATTATGTAATTCAGAGTGATTATGTATATAGAGATCATCCAGGATTGTCTTGAGTACCCCGGATTAATCTGACGTATTCCAAAGTAATTGTGTATTTAGAGGTAGTCCGGGTTAGCCCAGAGTAATCTTCGGTAATTCAGCGTAATTATATATTTATAAGTAATCTAGGACAATCGATAGTATTCTTAGGTGAACCAGGTTATTTGGAAGTAATCTTAGGTAATGCAGAGTAATTTTGTATTGAGAGGTATAGCAGGGTAATTCGAAGTAACCTTAGCTAATCCAGGGTAATTAGCTATACAGAGATAATCCAGGATAATCTTGCGTACCTTGGATTAATTAAATGTAATCCAGGTCAATCGTGTATTTAGAGGTAGTTCGGGTTAATCCGGGGTAATCTTAGGTAATAAAAAGTAATTATGCATGTAGAGGTGATTCAGAGTAAACCGAAGTAATCTTAGGTAATCTTGAGTAATGTTTTATTTAGAGGCATACCAGGGTAATTCGGAGTGACTTCAGGTAACCCTGAGTAATTATTTATATAGAGATCATCCAGAATAATCTTGAGTACCCCGGATTAATCTGCTGTAATCCAAAATAATAGTGTATTTATAGGTAATATAGGGCTATCGGGAGTAATCTTAGGTAAACCAGGTTGTTTCGAAGTTATCTTAGGTAATGCAGAGTAATTCTGTATTTAGAGGCATACCAAGGCAATTAGAAGTAACCTTAGGTAATCCAGAGTAATTAAGTATATAGAGATAATCCACGATAATATTGAGTACCTTGGAATAATTCAAATGTGATTCAGGGTAACTGTGTATTTAGAGGTAGTGCAGATAAATTCAGGATAATCTTAGGTAATTCAGAGTAATTATGCATGCAGTGGTAATTCAGAGTAAACCGAAGTAAACTTAGGTAATCCTAAGTAATGATGTATTTAGAGGTATACCAGGGTAATCCGAAGTAACCTCAGGTAATCCAGAGTAATTATGTATAGAGAGATAATCCAGAATAATCTTGAGTAATCCCGATTAGTCTGAGGTAAACCAGAGTAAGTATTTATTTAGAGGTGATCCAGGGTAATCTAAGGCAATATTATGTAATTCAGGATAATTTTGTGTAGAGAGATAATCTAAGGTAATCCCGATTAATCCAGAGTGTTCTTAGGCAATCCAGAGTAATTACATGCATAGAGGTAATCTAGGGTATTCCGGAATGACCCTAGGTAATCCAGAGTAATAATGTAAACATATGTAAACCAGGGTAATCCACCTCCATTCGACCGCATTTTTAGAAGTTGTTTCCTCCTCGTTTTAATTTTTGCGAAGAGTCATCAGCTGTCACTCTACGCGTTCATCGTTAAAAGCACCTGGAAACCGATTCGACCTTTCATTAAAATTCATTCATCCTCCAGTCCTTCTATTTCTCACTCTCATTCCTTTTAGCAGCCCCCGACTTCACGCTTTTCAAACCTCGACTTGTTCTCTAGTCTGGGAACTTTTAGCGAACTATAAAAAAATTCCCAGACGTAGTCGTCGAACCACTTGTCATCTTCGTGAGACTCTATGGTGATTATTGACTTTTAAATAATGCGTTTTAAACTGCTTTTAAACAAATTGACGCGAGTGTATATAGTGAAGGAAGAAAAACGCGGATTCGCACTTGATGAGTCTTCAGGGTCCCGCGAGTCCATTCATCCCCAGATGACAGGAAGATGGACAGTCCTTTTGAATAGACTCAAGGGATCATTTTCAACGCGTTTGCTTTGACGCGTTTCTGATGCCTTTTTCTGGGATAATCGCGAGTGCTCATTAGTTGGAGGCTGTTGCTCAGTAATATGCCACAATCGCACTTACAATTCCGCAAGGCGACTGAATGCAGAATAGAGGAGTCCCTGAGATGAAAAAAGTCGTATAAAAGACAAGGTTGTCAAAGATAAATTCCATCTTCCTTTACATGAAATCTTTTCCTTCCGTGCCGACAATTATATCCTTTTTATCTCAATTTATTAATTTTTCAATTTCTAAAGTTTCTTAAATTTCTTGAATTCCTTTAAATTGGTTTGAATTCTATTGAATTATTTCATAAGTCTCTTGAATTAATTTCGTAAGTTTCATAAGTCTTTTGAATTGATTCATCGCATCCTCGAACTCATGGATTCTTTTAGATTTCATTAATTCCTTTAATGTTTTGAATTCCTTGAACTTCTTAGGATTCCTTGAATTCTTTTAGATTCGCCTAAATTCTTTCGAATTCTTAATGTCTTTTAAAGTAATTTTGAAATCAATTGAATTCCTTAGATTACAATCAAACTCCTTTCAAGTCGTTTGTTTCAGTTTCCTTCAACTTCCTTTCTATTTTTTCAAAGTTGTTTAAAAGTCTCCTAAATCACTTCAAATTAATTCACATCACTTTAAATTTCTTTCAATTGGCTCCCAATATTTTAAATTATTTGTAACTTCTGTGAATTGCTTTGAGTTTGTTTGAATTCTTATGAATTATTTTAAGCTTGTTTAAATTCTTTTGAGTTCGTTTAACTCTTTTTAAATGCTTTTGCAGTCTTTTAAATTTTCCAATTTTTCTCAAAAACGTTCGAATTTCTTGCATTGCTTAAATGTTTTGAATTCCTTTAAATTCCTAACATTCTTTAAATTCTTCAGATTCCCTTGAATTCGAAGGAATTCATTTCGATATATTCTTAATTCTTTAAAGTCTTTTGAATATAATTTTATTCCCTCGGTTTCATTTGAATTCCTATCAATTCGTTTGAATTCTTCTCAGTTTTTAAAAAATCCTTTAAATTCATTTGACGCCCTTACATTTCTTGAATCCTTTGAACTCCATTGAAATCATTTGAACTTTTTTAAAAAGTATTTTTGAATTTGCCTGGATTACTTTAAATAAATTTGAATTACTTCGAATTTCTTTGAATTCCATTCAACTCTTTTAGATTCTTCTAATTTATTCTTAATTTATTTGAATTCCTTTGAGTTTGCTTCATTTTTTCCATTCTTTTACAATATTTAAAAATGAATAAAAACAAAATTGAAGTATTTCGAATTTCTTGCATTCCGCGAATCCCACGCATTTCTTAAATTCATTATATTCCTTGAATTGCTTAAATCTCTGTCTTAAATTCCTTTAAATTTCTTTTTATTTTGGATTCTTACTGATTGCCTTAAATTTAATTTTTTGGCTTTGAATTTGTTTTAATTTCTTAAATTCTTGAAATTCCATTGAAATCTTTTGAACTTTTTTTAAAAGTATTTTTGAAGTCGCCTGAATTACTTTGAAGGAATTTGGATTATTTCGAATTTCCTTGAATTTCTTACAGATCGTTTACATTCTTCTGAATTACTTTTAATTTATTTAAATTTCTCTCAATTTGTTTGATTGCTTTGTGATTCTTTCAGAGTCTTTCGAATTAATTAAAAAATCTTAAGTGTCAATTATTAAAATGCAATAATTTTTCAAAATTTGGTAAAACGCGGCGACCAGAAAAAATTCAATTACAAGAAACATGGTAAAAATTAAAGTTTTTTTTGTGAATTTTAACATTTTTCATTTAAAATAATTTTTTTATTCAGAATTAAATCAGTTATAATATTTTGATTCTTAAAATCATTGAAAACCTATTTTTTCAGATATCTGACTTTTGGCACAACAAGTGCCTTAATTTAAAGAAACGTTTTTCTTCAATGAATTCTTTTTATTTCAATGCAAATTTTTCTTTTATTTAAAATGATTATCTGCAATTTGAAGTTATTTTTACTAAAATGAAAAAAAAACTGTGATAAGAAAAGTTTACTCTAATTTAAAACCAATATTTTTCTGAGCGGGAATGATCAGATAACACGTGTTTTTAACGCAGTCTTTTTTCTAACTTTTTTGTGTCTGATTTTATACATTCTCTTCAGAGAATGTATCAGATTTGTCTAAAATTCCCCCCCCCCCCCACTCCCGTTTTTTCGAATGTCCAAGTTTTGAGACCCTCTGAATCCGAAAACAGGTTTTTATCAATGTGTTTGTCTGTTTGTCTGTTTGTCTGTTTGTCCGTTTGTCTGTCTGTTTTCTGTTTGTCTGTCTATTTGTCTGTCTGTCTGTTTGTCAACCTGTTTATCTGCCTGACTGTATTTATGTCTGTTTGTCCGTCCGTTTCTCTATCTGTTTGTCTTTCTGTGTGTCTATGTGTTGGTCTATCTGCTTGGCTATCTGTTTGTCTGTCTGTGGGTCTGTGGATTTTTACTTTTCAGCACAATAACTTTCAGAAGAATTGACAGATTGGATTGGCTTTTGGTATATTTTTTAGTGCCCTAAACTAAAGCTCAAGTTCGTTAGCTAGACATTTTGGGGAAAAATTCAAAAAGTGACGGCAGTTTGAAAATTTACTTTTTTCCAGAAAACACACGAAAATGAACGGTTTAAGCTAAACAATGCATAATATGAAAAAAACTCAGGAAGTACTTTGGAGCTAAAAATTATGGAAACGAAATCGAAAAATAGTTGCATAGTTATATAATAATAAAACAAAAAATTATAAATTTGAAAAACGTGAAAAATAGAAAAGTACAAAAAATAACGTGATTGTGTAGCATGTTTATCTCTTCAAACAAGAAGAAGGTCATATTGTGACATTGTAAACGCGACACAGATTGTCCAATTCAAAAAAATTTCCTTCTGTTTGAGCAAAGTTAAGAAAGATCCAAATTTGTTATCATGCATAAAATATTGCAATTGTGTAAACATTCAGCCTCTTTTGATAATTATTTTGCAAAGAATAAGCGTCATACGCACAGTGGGGCAAAAAAAAAACGCCCGAGAAAAAATTGATTTTCATAACCCAGTTATTATCCGACTTTAACTATTTTGTTTTTAATTAAAGCTGATAAAATTTCGCTTTGATTTAATCCAAAATACTACAAAACTGAAAGCAACTATCCAAAAAAATATCCAATAGAAATGCAAATGTTTAAAAATGTATTGAATATCTTATAAACAAATAAGTGAATACAAATGGTTTCGTACTTGAATTAATAAAATTTAATCAATAATTTGTAATTTTAAAAGCAATTTTCATAAACAAATATACATATCAGGTATTTTGTATGGAATGAATAAAGTTTTACCATGACATCGATCACATATTACTTGGAAATAAAACCTAAGTATAATATTTGGCCACCAAAAAAATTAAACAAATAAACAAGTTTGAATGCTGAAAAATAGCCAAATAATGAATTTGTTAATTAAGTTTGGTTAAACAATTACTAAATGTTATAGACTCATAGCAAAAAATTATTGCTACCTCCAGAAATACCCGTATAGTGTATTTTTTAATTAAGGTAGTTTAAACAATTGTGAATTTTTTTTGTGCCCAAATATCTTTTTGTCCATGAATTGTTCAAACTTATTGCAAATCAAGTGACGAATCCCCGCCAATATTTGAATTCAATCAATTTTTTAACAATTGCATTATTGGACATCTTTTTTGGATAGTTGCTTTCAGTTTTATATGTATTTTTGATTGAATCAAAGTATTTTTTTTAAATCGGTATAATCGGTATAATAGTTTAAAAAAATATATAAAATCTAGTGAAAATTTTGAATGAAATTTTCGGATCTATGAAAAAAATTTTTTCTGTTATTTGAAAATTTTCAAATTTTTGAAAAGTATATACCCTTTTTAAATTTCATCAAAATAAAAAATTTTATTCAGATAATTAGCAAGTCTTTTACCCACCTATAAGAAACTTGGACAAAAATTCATGAAATTAAAGAAAAATTTTTTTGGAAATTTTGAAAATGCCCTCAATTTTTTAATTTTGGTTGGAAGTGTCTGATTATCGATAGAAACAAAATTTGATGATTTTCGGATTCTGTGCGTGCCGAAACGTGAAGACTCGTTAAAAACCAGAGATCAAAAATTTGGACGATTACATTACACTCTAATGAATGTGAATGTAATTAAGGATTAATTAAATTGTTTAAAAAAATCAATCAGGGTCATTTCTTTCTAAGCTGTTATTCAATTTTTCTAATGTGTAAAGTCATTAAAAAAATATTTTTGGTTTCTTTAAAAGTTCAGACATTCGAGGACCAAATTAAAAAATATTTGAAACTTTCCTCAAACAATAAATGAAAAATATTTCTAACTTGTAAACCGGCTAAGTCATGCATCCGGGATCATGCCACGTTGTTGAAAAGTTATTTTTCAAAAATAGAAAACTTAAAAAGACTCTCGAAATTCATCTATTTAAGCTTCCTTTTTCATGAGATAAATAGTTTTTTTACATTCTCATTATTTATGGTTGAGAAAATCCGTCCCTAAAAACGATAACTTTTGAACAAACTAACGGATCAGATCAATCTTTGGCAGACATTTTTAGGTCCTAAATTCAATGACAAGTTCGGTAACCAGTCATTTTGAATAAAAATTCAAAAAGTTCAAGCATTTTGCAAATTTTTTGGACTATTTTTCAATTTTTTAAAAATGTATCTAAGGTTGTTCATAATGCTCGAAAAGCCAAATAATTTATCCCAATGAATTATTTCGATTAAAAGAAAATTCTCAGAGTTATAGCATTTTCAACATTTTTAAAAGCAATCGAAAATCAAAATTTTGAATCAAACAACGCACGTTATGAAAAACGTCAAGAGAAGAAAAACATTGCTTTTTGCAAGCACTTCAAGATTATCATAACAACTTTTTGGATTTTCTTGGAAAATCGAAAATTCAAATTTTGATTACACAAAAAATAATGATAAATTTAACATTCCATTTTTTTGTCAAACTATGTAGTATACGAAAAAAAAGTAACAAAAATTGTGCAACTAAAAAAGATCTACAAATTCAATAATAATCAGTTCTTCTTCTAGGATGCGTACTTTTTGTTTTATTCGTGAAAAATACAATTGAAAATAAAAATACAAAAATAAATAAATAAAAATGACATTAAAAATTAAAATTAAAATTTTTTGGAAAAACTAAAAAAGGTACGAAATCAAATTGACAGACGACAGTTATTTATCCAAAAAAAGAGATACGAATTATTTAAAATGTACTACATTCAGATAGTTTAGAAACGTAGAAATAACTAAATAATTTATAAACAACTAAACAAATTTTATAAATAATGAAGCTAAAAACCCTGAGTTTTTACAATATCATGGTAGAATGAAATTTATTGAAGAAAAGCTTTTAAATTAATTAGCTAGGCAAAGGAGGAGACGTCTCCAGTGTAATACAATTTTTGTAATTCGGAGAAGTTTTTTGAATTAGAATATTTTCGTTCGCTAACGCATTTTATTTTACTTCTTGCATATTTAATAGTGGAAAGTTCCTCCTTTTTGTTTAAAAAGTCTATTATTATATTTTTGGAACAAAAAAAAATTTATTTGGTTTAAAATTGGATTATTTGGTTAAAAATACGTTTTTCACTTGATTTGAAAATCGATATTTCAATTTAAAAAATTATCTTTTGCAGCCGAAAATTCAACTTCTTGGTTGAAAATTTACGTATTTTGTTGAAAATTTTTCTATTTTGGTAGAAAATTAATATTTGAGCTGAAAAGTTAATCTTTCTGGTTAAAATTCCAACTAATTTTTTGAATTTTTAACTATGTCGATAAAAATTTATTTATTTGTTCTTAAAGGTTCATAGTTTTAGTTAAAAATGTATATGTTTTGTTTAAAAATTCAACTAATTCGTGGAAACTTAGAATTTGAGTAGAAATTTATAGTTTCGGCTGAATATTGAAATAATTTGTGGAAAATTCACTTTTTTGACTGATTTTTTTTTATTTTAAATCGAAAATTTGATTTTTTATTTTTTGGTTTGAATTCTTTCGTTTTTAGTTGAAAATTCAACGTTTTGGTCAAAAGCCGAACTATGACGCTGAAAATTGGTTATCTTTCTTAATTCGAAAAATTGAATTTATTTACAAAAAATGTAACCAAATTCTATTTCTGCTTGACAATTGATATTTTTCAGTTGATAATTCATGTCTTTTGTACAAAAAAAGTCGTTCGAGCCTGATGCAACAATCTGGTAAAATATTCTCCTTTTTTGGTTTGGATTCAACTATTTGGTTGAAAATTAAATTTTTGGTTGGAAATATATTTTTTCGTTAAAATTTATATATATTTTGGTTGAAAATTCGTCTTTTTTACTTGAAAATTCAACAATTTAGTTGAATTTTTTTTCCTACTTGACTTAAAAATTTCTTTTGTTTGAAAATTATTAATTTTGCTTTGAAAAATGACGTCCCAATTTGGTAGAAAATTTAACTATTTTTTCCAAATATTTTTTTGTTTCTGAAAATGTATTGTTTAGATTACAAATTCAAATTTTTTCGTTGAAAATTAGTTTTCTTTGTTGTTGTCGAAATTTAACTATTTCAACTTAAAAGACTATTCCATTTTTGTTGCAAATTTATTTATTTAGTTGAATCTGAATTTTTTTCAAAAAACGTAGAATTTCTTGTTTAAATTCATATTTTCGATTTAAACATTCGTATTTTTTACTTAAAAGTTCAATAATTTAGTTAAATATTTTATTCAGACATGACCTTTTTGTTACAAACTCAACTATTTTGTTAGAAATTAAAATTTTTGTTAAAAACTATATTTTAACTGAAAATTGAACTATTTCATGTTTTGTCGAACACATGTTCCTCTTCTTCAGTTAAAAATTAAACTTTTTGGTTGAAAATTAATTTCTGTCTTGAAAATTAGTTCGTTTTATTTAAAATTTATTTTTGGACAAAAAAATTTAACTATTTCATGCTTGCTATTATTGTACATTAAATCTTTAACCACAGAATTTTTGTAGTAAACATTCTTATTGTTTAAGTAATTTTTTTTTTCGGTGGTTCAAAATTCATCTGGGGGTATTTCATTGAATTATCTAGAAATTTGCTTAAAAATATTTTCCGAATCATATATTTGCTTACATTGAGTTCCCATTTGTTTATAAGAATTTAATTATTTAAAAATAACTAATTTCACATAATTCTAAAATCATCTAGAAATATGGATGAGCCGAATCAAGATGTTTTTTTAACAGGAGAATTAATTTTGTTTAAATAAATTCTTTAATTCTTAAATCTGTATGCATCATTTCTTTTTGAAAATTAATATTCTAAAGTGAAAATTATTTTTCAACTAAAAATTTAACTTATTTATTTTTTGAATTTAAAAAAATTAATTTATGATTTTGTTAGTAGAAAAAAATTTCGTTAAAAATTATTTTAATTTGGTTAAAAACTTATTTCTGAAATTCCAAACTAAATTATTCTGTTTTCGGTGGAAAATATATTATTTTTTTAGTTGAAAATTAATCTATTCTCTTAAAAATTTGCCTTTTTATGAAAAAGTTGCGTTTTTAACAAAAGAATGAAATTTTCAACGAAATGGAGTTTTTTATCAAACGAGAAAAATGATTCAAAAACGAAAAAAAGGAAAATAGAGAAGTGTTGCAAATTCGGAAAAATTAAATCAATTTCAAAATCTATTAAAAAACGTACTAAATTTTATTTAGGTTTGGAACGATATTTATAATGCCCCCGCCAATGCTGTTATCAATTGTAGTTTCTCGCCGCGATCCTAAGCACCATGGTTGATACAAAAAATACAAGTCAACACTCATTTTTCATTTTACTTTGCAGATTGTATTTCCCACTGGAGTAACATATTATTAATAATGAAAGTTAATAAAACTTATTAATTTTTTACTTATTCTAATCTCTTCTGAATACAGAAAATAACTGAGGGTAAGAAACGTGGTTGGCAATGGATGAAACGGGGTAACAGCTAGATAGGTAAGTGAGGTTGGGGTAACTTACAGTATTTAACCTACATTTTTATCTGTGCACACTTAAATGTTAAATTGCTCAATAAAAGAGTAAAATGTTACGATAAACAAGCTTGATACCTTCATATGGTTTTGCTTTTATTTTAATTCATAACTACTTCGTTTTTTTTACCAAGTAGAAAATTCCTGCATAGGAACCTCGGAGCATCCTAGACATGCTCCTAATAATGAACCTTTACACAAACATGTACAGATAATCTTAACAGTCCCTATACAGGAATTTAGGGAAGGAAACTGTACATGCTCCTGCAAAGGAACCTGTATGCAAGCTAAAATTTGAAGGAGTATGCTTTGTGTAAAGGACGCCATAGAACCTGTCCAGGTACCCATACTTTATCATTCAAAAGTTCACTTGTCGGTACAGGTTTCATTTCAGTATCAGGTACAGTCTCCTCCGCCAAATTTCTGCGCAGGAACCGTCAAGATTACCTGTGCAGGTGCATGTGCAGGAACATTAGGAACAGGATCGTGTGCAGGAACATCAGGAACAGGATCGTGTGCAGGTACATCAGGAACAGGATCGTGTGCAGGAACATCAGGAACAGGATCGTGTGCAGGTAGATCAGAAACAGGATCGTGTGCAGGAACATGTGCAGGATCCTTGAAGATTCCTGCACAGGAATTTTCAACTGTGTAGTTTCGCGTTGAGTATGTGTAGCCGGTTTATTGACTAGTAACCTTCGTTGAGGAAAATATAGCCCATTTTATTTCCGTGTTTCGGAGAGATAAGTTTACAAAACTTTATTGCTCTCTGATAAAATTTGTTTTCGTGCGCGTTCCATTGCCAGTTGTCCATAGTATGTCGGTCGCGACCGAAAAAGAAAAGGTAGTCATACAATTGTTAAAATGAAGATTTTATTTGCTTTTTTGTGTGTGGGTTTCGTCGCTGGAGTTACGAAACCCAAGCATAAACCGAGATGTTCTGATAAATATGATGATGGTCATGTGTGTCAATACGACTCCCAATGCTGCTCTGGCCTTTGCGACTTTCCCCGTAAGTAAAGAAATTATGGATGAGGTTTAAGAAAGTATTTCCCTCAAATTTATTTTAAACTTAAATAGGTCAAATAGGTCATATTTAAAGTGAAATTGTATAACCTTTCTAATGCTTTATCAAAAGTGAGAACATGCTCTTAATCACTGGTTTTTTAGAAGTCCTCATACTCCTGCATTAAGTTCAATGAAACGGTCTTTGAAATCAGTTCTTTTTAAATTTTCTTATCATTCAGAAATTTTTTATTGTAATAATTTGATAAATAAAGTCATAGAATTTAAAACAAAAAAATTCATTTACAAATTTCATCAATCGCAATTAAAAATTTTGTGTACCTCTTGAATAGTTCTAGAGTTCTTGATAGGTTTTAGCAATACTCTGACACCTAACTTCACCCCCCCCCCCCCAAACATACACACTTTTGCAAAAGTTAACTTCTTGTGGAATCCTGAGTAGATTTGGCATATTAATAAAGTTATTGATGCTTGTGTTAACTATTTTTTTATAATCCGTTAGTTTTAAAAGAGTTCAAGATTTGTTTACAAATATAATTTTTTTTAAATCAAAAATTTAAAAGTCAAAATGTTTTGAAAATTGAGTTGTTTACATGAATTTCTCGCTTTGAGTTCCAATAGTTCTCTTCAGAGTTCTAGAGTTGAAAACCAAAGCAACATTTTTAAATTAAATTTTTTAAAAAGTTTAACCAACTAGTTGAATTTAAAAAATTTTAATTCTAAACGTAACATTTAAATTTGAACTTTTTTATGTTTTTTGGACTGTGTACTTCAATTAAAAAGATTTAGGTTTAAACGTTAAACTACTATGTTAAAGATTAATTATTTTGGTGGAATATTTATCGTTTTGGGTGAAAATTCATGTTCGATTAGGAATTCAACAATTTGGTAAAATTTTTTTTCTTACTTAACTGAAACATCTTTCTTCTTTGTAAATTCGTGATTTTTGTTGAAAAATTCATCGATTTTATTGAAAATTTAACTTTTTTGTTAAAAATTTGTTTTTTCTTTGCTATAAAATTAATATTCGCGTGTGCAAATTAATCTCTCTGATTAAAAATTTGTATTTGTTCTTCGGTTTGAAATAATTGTTTTTGACTGAATGTTTAATTATTTTATTTTTAATTGTAAAATTATATTATTCAGTTCAAAATTCGTGTATTTTGCAGCATTTTTTTTGTAGGTGGAAAATTAATCTTCTCAGTTGAAAGTTCAAGTACTTAATAGAAAGTTCAGCAATGACAGTTGAAGATTTATAATTTTAGTTAAAAACTCATTTCTGATTCAAATTTTTTTTTTGAAAAAATAATTTTCTGGGTGAAAAATGCATTTTTTTATTAAAGATTTAAATATTATTATAATATTCAAAATATTTCAAGATATCTTAAAAGAGTCCAAAGGACTTTATACATATTTGAGGGTATTTCTTAGGACTCTTAGAAATTTGCAAAGGATTTGAAAACATTTCAAACAGTTTGGATACATTTCAAAGATTTCAAGTGTTTTCAAGGAATTTTAAAGATTCTAGTTTATTTTCAAATAATCCTAATGATTCCCAATCCCCTGAAAAAAATTCAAGATATTTTAAAAGATTTTCAAGGAATTAAAATATTATATAGTATTGACAAGGATCCAAAGAAAAATTCACAAGATTTATAAAATTAGAAAAGATTTTCAAACATTTTGAATAGATTTCAAGAACTTTAAAGTTTCTAACGAAGTTTTAATTGACGAATTTCTCGTTTAGAGTTCCAAAAGTTCTGTTCAGAGTTCTGGACTTGAATTAGTTTTCAGAAAATTTCCACTACTAAAAAGTTTTATGCAAATTTTGATTAAAGTCTAAATTTAAAAAACTTCGAAACTTGAAAGAAAACCAACAATTTCAAATTAATATATTTTTTTAGGGTTCCAAGATCAGAATTCTTGAATTTATAAAATTTTAAATTAAAGAATTTAAAATTATTTTAACGTGCTGTAGTTCTTTAATTACATTAAATTAATTATAT
>NC_046657.1:70565469-70614341 GCF_010883055.1 Belonocnema kinseyi | reverse complement strand
ATTATATTTTAATTATATTTTAATTATATTTTAATTATACTTTAATTATAACATTCGGATCTCTAAACGAGAATTTCGTGAAAATTGTACGGTTTTCAAAATCTTGTGACGTTTAGTTTTTTTGTTTTTTAAATTATAGTTTTTGAGAACTCTATAACTCTTTTGCAACCAAAATATCCCTAAAAAAATCTGATTTTTTTTTTAAATTGCGGGGAGGGCTATTTTTTAGAATTCATGTTTGTAAAATTGGTTGAACCTATTTTTTAAAAGCTCCAGGAAAATAAAATCCACTGAGAACTCCCAAAAAAGTTCACTTTTGCAAAGTTAAGGGGGGGGGGGTTGTTAAGGTGGCTAATCATTTCTTAAATGTGAGTTTTTGATGCTTTAGATGTCAGAAATATTACAGTATGAAAAATTAAAAATGAATTTAATATTATAGATCTTTAATTGAAAATTCTTCAATTATGAATGTTGCCAATTTAAAATTCTTTTATTTATAAGGTTCACATTTAAAGATTCATTAATTGGGAATGATTATAGTTTATAATTATGTAATTTTGAACTTTTTTGAGATTGGTAGTTCCATTTTGAAAATTTATAAAGTAATATTCTATAATTTTTAAAATTTGCATTTGAATATTCTTTAATTTTTAAGATTTATGAATAAAAATTCTTCAATTTAGATGATTTTGAAAAACAGAAGGTGTGGGTTTTTTATTTGAATTCCTCCTAATTGAAGAGATTTTAAGTGTAAATCATCCGAATAAAAGATTTTTTCATTGTAAAACTTAAAAGCTTTCAGTCATTTTAAATTTAAAATTCTTCTATTTTAAATTCACAGTTAACTACTCTTTCGTATTTACTAAGTACTATTTGATGAAAAGTGATGCAATTTTGAATGATACCTTAAGAACAGTTCCATTTTGAAGATTTACAGTGGAAAATTCTACAATTTTTAAAAGTTAAATTTAAAAATGGAAGAATTCTGAAAATATTAATTTAAAATTATTGAATTTTAACTATTTATATTTTAAAGGTTTATATTTTTTAACATTTTCCATTAATTTATAATTTTAAAGATTAACAATTAAAATTGTTTCACGATTTTCAAATCAAGACTCTTACATGATTAATATGTGTAACAGAAAATACTGCAATTATGATTGCTTCTTTTTGAAGAATTCAATTTATAAGATCTTAAATTGAAATTTATTCAATTTTATAAATTTTCAATTAATATTCTTGAATTGCAAAGAGTAAAAATGACATCGTTGATCTGTTTTTAGGAAATTTTTGTAATTTTTTATGCAATATGTAACATGTGTTTCCTTATAATTAAAAAAGATCACTCTCTCAATAATAGTGTCAAAATTTCTAAAAAAAAGTTTCACAACATTATTTTCTTTCTTTCGCTCAAAATATGTGTATATTAGGATACAATAGCATTCCGGCATTAAAGATTGTGTAATCTTTTTTGATAATTAAATTTGTTTGACGCTCAACGTGATTGATAATTTAAAAATAAATAAATTATCATTTGATGATAGGTTGAAATAATAAAAGGTTGAAAATATAAATCATAAATAATAAAACCTGTAAATTAAACATTTTCAGCAAAGGGAGGTCACGAAAGAGTATGTGTGGCTCCACCGCCGAAGCCGAATCCGAAGAAGAAGCCGAAGCACAAGCCAAAGCCTCCGGCCTAACATGGTGCGTGCAGAGAAACTAAACCTCGATTTTTCCAAAACATAAGGAAGAGAAAATCTTTTAATTGAACATACAGCACTGATTTATTGACCGCATCATAAACCTTTTCGAATACAGTTTCGAGAAAAATAAATAAACTTGAAAAGTTGAAAAAATCATATTTATTGTAAAACACCCACTTGTTTAAATGTTTTACAGTAAACGAGACAACAAACGAGTAGTATAGCTATGTTACAAAGGCTCTACTTACCGACCGAGGGCGAAACGGTAACTAAAAAAATTACCGACTGGTTGCCTTATCGACTGAGGATAAAATGATAATGTCCTACTGTTGGTAACTTCAAATGGAAGCGAACCTTATTCGGTCGGTAAGTAGAGCCGTTCTGTGATAGCACATCATCGACGCACAGCTCTTTCGTGGTTCATTCCAATCGCTCCGATTCATGACAATATAAAAAAGCCTGCAAAAAATGTTTAATAAATCAATTTTATTTATTTTAAGTCGTTCCTATAAAATCAAGAATATTTTCTCTCATAAAAATTCCTGAAATAAGAGTAATTAAATCTTGATACTTAGCAGTAAAATTGAATATTTTTTCTCAAAATAGCACTAAACGCACGCGCGGCTCACGTCCCCGGAGGGTTACAATATTAAGAAAAAACTGTTTGAAATTGCAGTTGGGAATGAAATCTGTTAAAATTCTTTGGATTTAAAAAAAATAACTTAAAACCTTTAGATTAGTTTTTAGATTTGTCGAAAATTATTATTCTACAGGCCTATGCCTCACTTCAAAGAGCAAAAATAGTATAGATATTATTTCCGATTAAAATGTTTAGTTTTTAGTTTAAAATTAAATTGATTTCTTGAAAATTCAACAATTTCGTTAAAAATTAAAAATGCATACTTCTTGGTTGAAACTTTAACATTTTTTTTCGAAAATTCGTCTTTTTGACTTTAAAATTCACCAAATTTATTGAAATTCATTTTTTTTTAGGCTAACGATTTTTATAAATTAGAAAAATGATTTCGTTAAACATTCATATTTTTTGTTTAAAATATCAGCTCTTACTATAGAAATTTCACCTTTTGTAGTAAAGGTTGCAACCTTCTGGTTAAAATATACTCTTTTTTGGTGGTAAATTAATTTTCTAGTCGAAAATTTAACTGTTCTGTAGAAAATTCATATTTTCAGTTTTAAAATTTCACATTAAATATAAAATTTAATTATTAGGTTGAAAACTCGTTTTTGTTGGATAAATCCAGCTTCTTTTAATTCATAATCACAATTTTTCGTTTCGTTGAAATATCATCTATTGCAATTATTGTTGCAAATTCATCTTTCAGTTTGAAAATTAAGCTCCTTAGTTGAAATTTGAACTATCATTTATAAACGATCAGCGTTTTCGTTGATTTATAATTTTAGTTCAAAATTTGTTTGATTTAATTTTTGTTTGATTTTTTATTGATTTTTTATTGATTATTGATTTTTTTATTGGACGGAAATGAGTAATTATGGGAATTAATTTTTCAGTTGAAAAAATAATAATTTTGAACCAAAAATATAATTTTTAATAAACAGCAGTAATTTTGGAGTAATGAAGATTAATTTTTAATAAAAAATAAGTAGTTAAATTTTAATATGAAGAAATTAATTTTTTCAAACGAAGAATGAATTTTTAAGCAAATAGGCAAATTTTTATTTGTTTTATATTTAAATTCAACTGTTTTGTTTACAAGTTCTACTATTTTCTTTAAAAATCGTATTTTTGATTGAAAATCAATTTTTTAAAATAAAAATGTAAATATTCCATTTTTTGTTAAAATTTAATCTTTTTTATATGAAAATTTACTTATTTGGTTGAAAATTTATGTGTTTTGTTGAAGATTGAACTGTTTTTGTTAAAAAATAGTTTTTTGTTGGACGAAGAATAAGTTTTTCAACTGAAAATGTAATTTTTGGTTTGAAAATGATTTCTTTTCGTTAAAAATGCATGTAGTTTTTAAATGCATCTTTTGTTTGAAGATTCATCGTTTTAATTGCAAATTGTCTGTTTATTGGATAAAGTGAATTATTTGTTTTTATTATTACTATTATTATTCGGGTTATTTAAAAAAATCCACAGCCACTTTCAAGGGATTTACAAAATTTAAAATGATTTCCTAACAGTTTAAATAAATTAAAATTTTTTTAAATGTTTTGAGGGATTTTAAAGATCTTAGGTTATTTTCATATGATCGCAAAAAATTGCAACCGCCGGAAAGAATGTCAAGATATTAAAAAAAATTTCAAAGGATTTCAAATATTTAATGGTATTTCTAAGGATTGCAAACAATTTTTAAAAGATCGAAATAACTTTGAAACATTTTGAAAATATTTCAAGAATTTTAAAAATTTCTAAAGAATCTTTATGATTTTCTGGCATTTTACAATTTTATTTCAATCAAATACGTACAAATTTATATACTTTATATTTGATTTCAACTGTTTCGTTTTCAAGTTTAAGTAATTTATTTAAAAAATGGTATTTTTGTTTAAAAATCAATCTTTTCAATAAAAGTTGAAATATTCCATTTTTGTTGTTCTTAAAATTTAATATTTTTTTAGATTAAAATTTACTTTATTGATTGAAAATGTATGCGTTTTGTTGAAAATTGAACCTTTTTTTTCTTAAAAATTGGTTTTTTTATGAAGAATAATTTTTCCGATTGAAAATTTAACTTTTGGTTTAAAATTGATTTCTTTTTGTTAATCATGCATGTACTTTTTAGATTTATTTTTTGCTTAAAGGTTCATCGTTTTAACTAATAATTAATCTGTATATTGAAAAAGTATATTATTTAGTCTAAAATTTTATTTTTTATTTGAAAAACAGGTTTTTAACTGTAAATTTAAACAGTCCAATTTTTGGTCGACAATTGATGTTTTTTGGATAAAAATTCATCATTTCAGCTAACAATTAATTTTTCAACTGCAGATTTAATTTCATTTTTGATTAAAAATTAATCTTTCTTAATTAAAAATTTACTTTATTGATAGATAATCAATAATTTTGATTGAAAATTGCACTGCTGGGTTGGCAGTTGAACTACTTTATTAAAAATTTGATATTGTCGGTTAAACTTTTAATTATTTTGTTTATGAAATAATTTATTTAATTACAAATTTAACTACTATTATTTTTTAATTTACCCACATAACCACTATTTTTGGTCTCTGAAGAGAGTCCGATTTTTGAAGATGTAACGGAATTCAAAAAATTTAAACGATTCTAAAGGTTTTAAGTTATTTGTTTAAAATCCAAAGAATTTTAAGAAATTTCAAGTTTTGGGTTGGTTTATTTGTTTTGTTTAAAACTTATTTTTGTCAACAAAAGAATATGAGTTTTCTTATCAAAAGAGATTAACTTTTTTAAAAAGAGTTGAGTTTTTAAGCGAGAAAGGTGATTTTTCAAGCAGGTAGTAGAATAAAAAAATTAATTAATTTTAGACCAAATAGTTGAATTTACAAGTAGATAGTAAAATAAATAAAATAAATTAAAAAGAAAGAAGTTTAACTCTGAACCAAGAAGATCAATTTTTATTCAGAAAATACGAACTTTCAAAGAAAAATATCATATTTAATATTTTAAATAAAAAAATTTTAATTTCAAATTAAAAGATTAAAAAATTAACCCCAAAATATGAATTCCTAACAATAAATATAATAGTTGATATTACAACCGAGAAAGATTATAATTTTGATAAAAAACAGATAAAATTTTCCAGCCACAAAGAAATTTTTTTTTATGAAACAATGAAATTTAAAAAAAACTGAATATAGTTCAATTATCAACACGAAAGTTAATTTTTAACCAAATTCAAATGTTAAACTGGAAACGAACAATTTTCAATATAAAATGAAAAAGTTCAATTTTCTGTTCAAAGCATTTGTTTTCAGCAATACAAAATGAATTTTTCAACAAAAAATTTCAGTATAAAAGAAATAAAATTAATTTTCTACAAATTAATTCAATTTTAAACCAAGTAGTTGAATTTTCAACAAAAAAGTTAATTTTTGATGCAGCATTTGAATTTTAAACTTTTTTATGTTTTTTGGACTGTGTACTTCAATTTAGAAGATTTAGAATGGTATCTTGAATTTGGAAGACTAATTTTTTTATTAAAAATTTAAACATTTCAACTTTTGTTGAGAATGAATGTTTTTTAGTTAAAAATTTAAGCATTTGGTTCAAAACGTACCTTTTTAACTACCTTGTTAAAGATTAATTCTTTTGGTCTAATATTTATAATTTTTGTTGAAAATTCATTCGTTTGATTAGAAATTCAACAATTCAGCTATATTTTTTTTCTTCCTGGACTGAAGAATCTTTTTCCTTTGAAAATATGTGAGATTTGTTGAAAAATTTATCAATTATATTAAAATTTTAACTTATTATTAATTGTAAAATTACATTTTTAGGTGAAAAAAAAAACAAATATATTATAAAATACTCCCATTAATTTCTACGCGTCTGAAAAAATTTTACGATATTTTAAAAGAGTTCAAAGGATTTTAAATATTTTAGGACATTTCCAAGGATATGAAGCAACTTTTAGATGATTTCAGCAAATGTCAAATTGTTAAGTTAATTTGATAGATTCCCATGCATTTTCAAGGGATTTACAAAATTTAACAAGATTTTACAACAGTTTAAATAGATTTAAAATGTTCAAATAAATTTTTTAAAAAATTTTAGTCACCATATACTCTTAGAAATAAGATATATATAACAATAACAATTTTTCGTACTTTAAACTTTAAACGCATTTTTCTCGAAACGCACTTTTTTGAGGTGGGCGCCACGATTCCAGCCGATCTCCTAAGCCCATTTTATGCAACTTTTTTTTTAATATTTGGAAAAGATATGGCTATCGTATGGCCCTCAATCATAATTTTCTAAAAATATTTAATAACAATTTGACACAGTAAATGTTGAAAAAACGAAAAAATTAAAAAATTCACAATTTGTTTATTTATCAATATTTATGAATGATTGAGGGTCATACGATAGCCACTTATGGACTCTTTAAGAATCAATTGGGGTTTTGTGTTTAAGATTATCCGAATTTGAGAAATCATGGCGACCGTTTTTTACATGGCTTCTTCAGATCGCCCATATCTCGGCTGGATGTTAACAAAAAAAAAAAAAGAAAAAAAATTTCGTTAGTCGAAATAATGCCCTACAACACAATAAATAATTGCGAATGTCAAATAAAAAATAAGGCAAAAGAAAAATTATTGAAAAAAAGTTCCTTGAACATGTACTAACCCCTGAAGGGATTTTCAAGATATTTGGTTGTTTCCAAATGTTCCCAAAAATTTCCAACCGACTGAAAAAATGTCAAGATATTTAAGAAAATTTCCAAAGATTTTCAATATTTTATTGCATTTCGGAGGACACCAAATAATTTTCAAAACATTAAAAGAAATTTTTAACTTTTTGAAAATATTAGAAAAATTTTAAAGATTTTTAAGGGTATTTACAAGGTATTTACAAGGATCACAAGAAATTTTACAAAAATATTACAAAAAATATTACAAAAATTTGATAATATGTCCAAACATTTGGAATAGATTTAAACAATTTAAAAGATATTATGGTATTTTCAAATATTTTCAGGAATTGCTTTGCGCTTGCAAAAGTTTCGAGATATTTCAAACAATTTCAAAGGATATGAAATATTTTAGGGTATTTCAAAAAATTCCAAGGAATTTTTAAGAGAATTGAAAAATCGAAAAAGAGTTTCAAACATATCGAATACATCTTGAAAAATGTAAATGTTCTTAGAGGATTCAAAAGATTTGAGAGTGTTTTAAAAGATTCCCAAGAATTTCCAAGCGCCTGCAAATATTTTATAATATTCCAAAAGCCTTTAAAAGATTAAAAATATTTTAGGGTATCTTCAAAGAATCCAAGAAATGTTCAAGAAATCAAAATTTTTTTGAAAGGACTTCCAAGGTGTCTAATAATATTATGAGACTTAAAAAATTGTGCATTCATTTTTAAACATTTTCCTAGAATTTCAGAAGATTTTGAAGGACTTTAAGGTTTTAGGATATTAAAAATGACTCTAAAGGATTTAAGAAAATCTCTAGGGTTAAAAAATATTTGCAAGAATTTTTAAGGTATTTTATAAGATTTTTTAAGATTTCAGTAATGTTAAGGGTTTTTAAGGACTTCAACCAAATATTTTAATACGTTTTCAAGTCTGTCAAAGGATTTTAAAGGGTTTAAAGATTTTGAAACGTTTTGAAATGATTTTAAGGGCTAATAAAAGTTTTCATGGAAAGGAGAGGAGAGGAGAGGAGAGGAGCATCAAGATATTTAAGAATAAGGAAAAATGGTAAAACTTCAAAGTTTCTTCACACAAAAAACGTTGAGAATTATATCTTCTCTGGAAATGTTTACTAACTTGATATTGGGAATCTTCTTAAGTCTTATTGAAAATGCAGGAAGTAATTGCAAATTTTTCGAAATCACTTAAATATTTCAAAATCATCTCCAATTTTTTTAAATACTTTAAAATAAGCTGACATTCACTTAAAAAATGAAGTACAATTTTCTATTAGATGCGACACATTTGTTTTTATGATTCAGCAGAAAAATATCCATAATAATATGGTAAATGGCGATTAACAAAAAAATATTTATGCGTATGATGAAGCAAAAATATGTACACAAAGCCAGTCGTCAAACCGACAAGAAAACAAAATTTTACGAGAAGATAACAAACCTAACTGCTGTTTTTTGTCAATCTTGAACTATTTTTTTGTATTTTCTATTCAAAAGAGAAAAACCAGAGCTTGTCTTTCAATAACCAGTTTGATTCAGCTATTTCCAATGCTCTGATTCTCGAAAGAATGAAAAAATGAGAGTAGCGGTTTTTTCAAAGAACGTTGACCAGCCAAATTCACATTTGTGAATGTCTAAATAATAAAAAACGTTTGGCTTCAGGTCTGAAGTAATAATTTTATACATCAGTATCTGGAAAGTGGCTAAAGCATTCCTAAAATTAAATGGCATTCTTTTCAATTGATTCATGCCCTTTCCAAGGACTGAATGCTGTGATTGGTTTTGAATTTTCTTCTAGCGGGATTTGCGAATAAGCTCATTTTTGATCAATTTTAGAAATAAATTTAGCTGATCTTAAAGTTTCCAGTACTTCTGTCATGAGTGTGATTGGGCATAGGTCCTTTTTCGTAATATTATACACTCTTCTCAAGTCTAAAGAGAATCTATAATCTTTCCCTGTTTTTTTATCATAACCATAGCGTTTGAGAAATCAGAACAAGAGGGTTCTGTTATATTTTGTTCTAATAATTTATCAACAGTTTGGTAAATTATTATGTCTTTTATTATTATCATGTTTTATTAAATGAGTTGCCCTATGTTCTTATCGGTTTCCGACATCTTATTGGCCTTTTGAGATTTTGTTTTTGATTTATTCCGATTAGTTTGTTATTTTTCCAAAGGTTACAATCGCTATCTTTGAATTCGTTCCCATAATTGTTATTATAGTAGACGTTTCCTAAATCATTCTTCCTGCCCTTTTTCCTTATTCTAGATTTGCCTAAATAAAATGAGTCTTGTGTGCTACAGTCGCCGCTAGAGTCATGGGTGGGGATGTTTTCTAGGGGTTGGAATTTGTTCCTTGACGGGATTCTTATTAAACCATAAATATCCTATGTAGGATTTGCTGCAGGAGTTTGGGCGTTTTGTGTTTTGAGTATTAGTTAAGATTGATAGGTGCTAGGGGGATTTCGCTTCCTTGTAACCATGAACTATAATCTGTATTCTTTCTAGTACTTTTAAGATTAATGCTACCTCTCAATTTCGGTTTTCCTATTTGTATTACTATCTTCTTCCTATTTGATCAATCATTTTTTCTTAATGTTTACATTTTTACTCCCATTAGTTTCCTTTGCTTTAATGTCAGGTTTCATTTCTATATTGTTTTCCGTTACAGGTAGGGGTAGAGAGTTTGGATATGCCTCCATAGGATATGAGTTGGGAGGACTCCTTGGTAACCACCAAGTTTCTGAGTCATAGCATAGGCTTATCCGTTGGGCTTTTCACATGTCCGTGCCTAAAATACCTTCTGATTTGAGTTTTGGGACTAACCTGAACATTAAATACTTTGTGCGTTTAATGATTATAATTGCGATTACTACCTGTCCAATTATATGGACTGTTTCACCGTTCGCAACCATCTATTTTCGCTAGAAGAGTTTAAATATTAAATAATTCGAATTCTAGATTTTCCAGTAATTCCTTGCCAGCGTACGAAAGTGTGGCACTTCTATCAACTAAAAGTTGAAATAATTTATCCTCAAATTTTGTCATCAAATGAAAACGTGTATCCGTTCTTTCATCTTTATTCGAATTTAATATTTCTGGCGTTTCGGTAATAGGTTAAGCAATTTTTTCTCCTAAAACCCGCCCATCCAGTTTTCTTGGCTGTACTCATAGTATGGGCATTCTCTTTTTAACTGAACAACTGAACCGCAATGATAGCAATTTTAATAACTTGTATTTTTATTCCGGGTTGGTTTATATTCCTGTTTTTATTCCAATAAGGGGTTATTTTATCTTTAAGACATTTTTTCATCATGAATTGGGCCTTATGTCATTTCGTTAAACATTGGTAACACTTGGTTTTAAGGGTTGTTAGAATATCTTGGTCTACTGTTGTGGAATTTAGTTTGCTAATTTTTCTGAAATCTAGGCTGAACATTTTATTGGAAACCAGGTGGAAATCTAGGTCTAAAATTCTGTTGATATTGGTTTGGAAAAGGTGGGAAATGGAAATATAAATGTTGTAAATGAAAATCGATTTTTAAAAGGTTTTCTACTCTGTTCACTTTGATTCTGGTTTCCGTTTTGATTATTTTTTTGACCATTTTTATTTTCCCTTAAATCTTATTTATTCTTGACGGATGCATTGTTATCTCCGTTACCTTTATTTCTCTTTTAGTCATTTTTGCCCTCAATTTTTCTGCAGTAATTTTTGTGACTTACCCTTCAATTTTCGACTTGGCTAGCTCAGTTTCCCATTCCTAACTTAAGTTTTCTGTGTTTTCGAACGGCATTTATATCATGCCTAACGGAAAAAAGGTTGCTTGAATTGTTTGGTTACTTGTCTAATTATCCGATTTGTTATTGGTATCTGAATTATTCGTTTGGTATCTACTGATTTTAAATGGTTAATTTCTGTTTTGTTAAGATTTTCAGTTTTTTGTGAGAAAATGTATTAGCTTTTAACAAATTAAACCGAATGTATATTAGAAAATTCATTTTTATTTTTCCAATAACTTTGTTCTAATATTTCTTTTAAGTCTTCGAAAGAGCTGTGATCTGTAAAGTTTAATCTGAGCCTTACATTTTGTCTCCAAAAAGGAATCACGTTGAAAAGTTTTATTATCTATTTGTCTCAAATTATTTCTTGGGACTGACGTACCTAATGAGTGTAACTCTTTGTTATCCCAGAAGAATGTATTATTTACTGGGTCAAAGATTCTGTCTGGGTTAGTTGTTTTGAGTTGATCTGTCTTTGTTTGGTTTATTAGTTATACCGGGTGTTTTCCTCTTTTTTGGTGAAAAACCTCTACCATGGCTTATTGCCCCGTTCATTGTTTTGGGTATTGTTTCCGTGTTTTTCGGTATATTTGAGACCGGAATATTCATGGTAGGTTTCGTTTTAACGTAATTTATGTTAACTTTTTTGGATATGAGGTGCTGCTGCACCTTTTAAATCCCAGTTGTCATGATGGCTTTCTGTATTGATAAGGTTAGTCATCATTACCTTAAATTTATCCGACTGGAGTTTCTTTTATTTTTAATTTTGTTAAAATTTGTGACATTGGGACACCCTATATAGGCATCCGATCTTGTTTTCCGATTGCAAATTCTAGTTTTTCCTTAAAAAATTTAATTAAAATTTTAACTGATTATTTAATAGTCCCTCAGTTCAAAAATAGTTTTCGTTTTGCTGTTGGACCCTTCCCGTAGGATCTTTTCATATCATAATATTTTATTTCCTAAAATTTTAATTATATTATTTTTAGACGGCAGAACTTCGGAACCCGTCGGGGGATACCGGCTCATCTCGGATGCAGACCAGTAGCACGTTTGTGCAGGGCTATGCCGAGCTGCATTTTATGGTTAGAATTTTGTTACAAATAAACAATTGCAATTAAACGAATAATGTTTTATTTACGCTATGTGATGAGTTTAATTTCTTTGACAATACCTTTTTCTCCTTACAGTATTATTTTTTCCTTAATAAATCGATAACTTCTTCTAAATTCTTTCCTTTAGTTTCTGGTGCAATACAAAAAACAGTGGTTGACCCCACCAGACAAAAAGACGCAAAAATCCAAAAACTTGAGTAAATACCAATAGAGTCGTTCAATAGTGGCAAACTTATTTGAGCTATGGATATCAGTATTGCTGCAATAATCGCTGAGAACATAGTAGCTACAGTCTTCACTTTAACAGAAAACAGCTCTCCTCTATAAACATAAGGAATTGTGGCGAGTCCGATGTTGCAGGAAAAAGTAAATGATATTAGACCAACAAGTGGTAGCCAAGTAAAAAAAGAGACATCGACTTTAAGAAAGAACTTTAAAAAGAAAAAGAGGCCCACGATTGCCAATGAAAGTGCAGACAATACTCCGGATAGTAAAAAAGTTGGCCTTCGTCCCCAGCGGTCAACCACATGATAAGATGGCAAGCCAGCAAATATTTGAATTCCTGTCATGATCATCACGGAGTGTCCTGGCGCTAAGGATGAACCACTGTTGCTAAAAATTTCTTGCGCATAAGTTTGAATTGCATGATAACCTGAGAAAATATATGTTATTTCTGCAATCATTTTGATCATCAAAGCCCTTCGACTACCCCTGTCACTGAATAATTCTATAACGCTGGTTTTCTTTGAATCGCGTCCTTCACGAATAGCATTCTTCATTCTTTCAGTATTTGCTCTTACCATTTCAACTCTATTCTCTCCCGACAATTTCATTAGAGTTTCAATAGCTTCTTTTTCTCGACCCTTCATCAAATAGTAATACGGAGTTTCTTCCATAAGTGGAAAATGTAGAATTGCAATTATTGGTATAGATATCATAACTAGGTTCATCGAGTTATAAGCTAGAAAAGATCCGGCGATTGACGTTAGGAATGATCCAAAGTTTGCACAGATTTTGTCGAAAATGAGAAACCTTCCTCTTATATTTTCAGCAGCAATTTCTCCTATGTAAAGAGGGAGGAAGGCGAATGTTCCCATCATACCTACACTAAGCATCATTCTTGATACAAATAAAAATGTGTAGTTGTAAGCTATGTAGATTAAAATTTTTGACAACAGTTGTATTAATCCTAATACAAGGATCGTGTATTTTCTACCAATTCTATCCATTATTAAAGGGCACAGAAGTAATCCTATTATTCCAGAAATACTTGTACTCGCTGCCAAAAGTGCACCTTGAGCATTTGACATTGGAATTGTTGAATTTTTACTTGTTAAATAGGGCATTGCAGGTGAGGGCCAGGTTAAGTTTGCGCCAAGATCTATCATTAATATGTAACCTGATGAAAAACGAAAAGTTATTAAATAGACAAAGAGCAATGATTAAGACTATAAAATTCAGTCGAGCTTCTCAGTAAGGCGCCTCTCGATAGGGCGCCTTCTACTCAACTGCGCTTGACCGTTACCCCCACCTTGTAGACTTCCCGTTGACCGTGGGAGATTTAAAAGCATTGACTTTCAAAATGGCGCTCGCGGTAAAAATAAATCAGCCTATGCATTGTACTTATACACATTCATATTGAAAACATATGCGTTTTTTATACCGTAATAATTCGTTTACAAATGATTTAAAAATGAGTTTGGAATGTATTTTACATAAAAATGTCAGTTTGTATCCCGCATACTACATATGTGTATTAGGGTGGTCCAAAAAAATGCTTTTCGAGCAATAGTGCAAGTCACCCCCCTCCCCAAAGTTTCCATTTCCGAAGAAGGAAAATCGATTTTTTTTTCGAAATTCAAATATTAAAGGATTGAGGAGGAGTATCCACGGAATAAAAACATACCAATAGATTTTATTTTTACCCCTTCTGAAACTCCCCCCCCCCACTCCCCACAGCTCATTAAATATGACCCAAGAAACCAAAAACTACATTTTCACGTATTATTTTTAATTTTCAGCAATTTCTTTCATGTTTTTCATAAAATAATTACTAATTGACAACTTGAATATCTTCTGTAAATTGAAAAAAATTTAAACAATTGTATGTTATTTAAACAATTATTTATTATGAAAAATGTGAAAAATTGTATTTTTTATGAAATGTGAAAGTCAGTCATTGTTTGGAGAATTAAAATTTTTCAAAAATATGATGAGTTATTTAAATAAGTAATGTTCATTTTTCAAAATATATAAAAATTGAGACAGAGATGTCAACTTTTTTTTCTCATGTTAGTATTCCATTCTACTTTTTGTTGAATAATTACATAATTGTCGTATGTTTCTTCTAATAAATTTCTATGTGTTTTAAAAATTCGTACGTGCTCGAAAACATTTTTCGTTCGAAAACTTTTAAATAATAATTTAAAATAGAATGCATACAATTATTTTTCAGACTATATAGTGTATAGAAATAATGTGCTAACCATTTTTAAATTGTTGAAATAAAATGAATTTGTTTAAAACAAATTTGTTTTCAAAAAATGTTTAAAAAATCGTATTCCATTAATTAAGCATAATATTAAATGATTTTGAGTATTTAATTCTGCTAAAAGCTGCATTTTATTGTTAACAGAATGAATTATTCTTTTTTTGAATGTCCTTCAAATTTGAAATGGACTAATAACGAATAAAAATTGTTCAAACAATGACATGGATATTTTAATAGAATTTACTACTCCTCGAAATCATTCAATATTATGTTTAATTCATGAAATACTGTTTGGAAATGTAATGTTGAAAAAGTAATTCTGCAAAAAAATTAGATTTGCTAAAACGATAAAAGACTGTTTAATATATTATTTCTATACACTATAAAAGTCCGAAAAACAATTGTATGTATTCTATTTTATGTTATTTTTTGGGTTAATTTTTCGAAAAAGTGCTTGAGTAAATAATAATAATTTTAACAAATAGAAATTATGTAATTATTCAGCAAAAAGTATTATAGGATACCAATTTGAGAAAGAAGCGGACATCTTTGACTCAATTTTAAGAAATTTTGAAAATAAACCATTATTGCTTACCAATTGTTTATCCTAGTTTAAAACAATTAAAAATTGTTTCAAAAGTCATAGAAGATATTCAAATTGTTCATTAGTAATGATTTTTATAAAAAAAGACGACATCAGAGGCAGAGCATGCAAAAGTCTAGTAGTGCGGAGGCCGTTGGTGGGGGTAGCGCGCTTTCAAGAAAAATGTCCTCTACAGCCCCGAGAGGCGCCCTATTGAGAGGCTCGACTGTATCGCGATTTGGTTCTATTCAGTGTTGCAAGATAAAATACCAAGCATCAATATTAAACATCAACGTAACATATAAAGAAACCATCCATGCTTCCAATATACCCCCTTTTTTAAGGTAGTTCTCGTGCCAAATGTCAGATTTCTGAAAAAATAGTTTTTCTATGATTTCAATGTTATCGTCGCTCAGTGGAAAAAAAAACTTTCGTGGACAAATTGATTTTCAGAAGACAACTATTAACCGATTTTAAGTTTTTAAAATCGAACTTTCATGGCCGATTTTTGAAGTATTGTTAATTTTTATCCGTTTATTTAATAATTTTTTTTTGTTATTTTGCTTTTGAAGTATACCCGAAAAGGATATCCAATTGCAATGCAAATTGAAAAAAAAAGATTGAATTTGTTATAAGCAAATAAGTGAATTTAAATGGTTTCGTGGGGATTGTCGGCGATTTGTTACTTGTTTTGCACTAAATTAAAAAAATTCATGCAGCCTTAAGTTAATTTAATAAGAGTTAATAAATAATTTGTTATTTTAAAAACAATTTTTGTAAACAAATACTATTTCAGGTATTTCAGATGGAATAAAGTTTTTTCATGGAATCGATCATATATTATTTGGAAATAAAACGTAAGGATGATATTTGGTCACCAAATAAAACTTTATAATTGTTTAAATTATCTTAATTAACAAATGTACTATTTTGCTATTTTCAGAGGTACAAACTTGATTTTTTCAATGCAATTAACAGTCAAGAACTAACTTCTAAATTTTTAAAAACATTTTGATGACAGTGAACAATTTATTATCGTAAACAACAATTGTTTCGAAATATTTTGATAATTTTATGTATATATAAATAAAATACCATTTTTTTCGCGAAATCAGCAGCCAGTTATTTTTCGCTATCAATCAGTAACATTTGATAATTTTTTAACTAAACTTATTCAACAAATGTATTATTTGGCATGTGTACACTAAATTTTTTTTCTTGTCAAATACCATTAAAATTACTTAGCTTTAATTTCTTTCCAAACTAGTTTCAATGCTGAAAAATAAGCAAATAATGAATTTGTTAATTAAGTTTGGTGAAACAATTATCAAATGCTGTCATTTGTTAGTTAAAAATAATTTCTATATAACTGGCTGTAAATTATGTCAAAAAACGGTATTTTATTTAGACCAAATATTATACTTGTGTTTTGTTTCTAAGTAATTTGTGATTGATTTCACAGAAAAAAAATGTATTTATTCTCTCAAGAATATATGATATGGATACTTGTTTATAAAAATTGCTTTGAAAATAATAAACTATTTATTAACTTTGATTAATTTGACTAAAAAACTCTTTTTGTCCATAAATTGTTTAAATTTACTGTGAATCAAGTGACAAATCGCCGCCAATCCCCACGAAGCCATTTTCATTCACTTATTTGATTATAACAAATTCGATACATTTTTTTACATTTTTCAAAACCCGGTATACTTAAAAAGTTGACTTTTTTCATTTTTGTTATCAAATAAAAAAAAAATAAACAAAAATTTAAAAATCGGCCATGAGAGTTCGATGCAAAGTTTTATTAGCTTTCACTATAAAAATATAGTTAAAATCTGATAATAAGTGTCTTCTGAAAATCAATTTATCCACGGACGTTTTTTTTGCCCCACGGTGCATCGCTTCTTATAAATTTTTGAAAAATGACTGTGTTTAATAAATGATGTTTTTTCTGGGAACTCATTCTCTGCAAGTTGACTGTTGCCAATTTCACAAATAAATAAATAATCTTGAAATATAATTATTTGTTTAAAAAATTTTTTTCTTAAAAAAATGGTTTGAACTTTTAAGAGCCATAGAAGAAGCCATCGAAGAATTTGAAAAATTTACTTTTAAAATGGAAACAGTAGAGTAGTAGAGAATGTTATTTTGAAAAAAAACAAGCTGTTATTTATTAAAATGCAATCATTTTTTAACAATGGGTAAGAAGCTATGACTGAAAAAAATTCAGTTTCAAAAAACATGGTAAAAATTAATGTTGTTGTTGTGATTTTTAACGTTTTTCAATAAAAATCATGTTTTTATTTATTTGGAATGACATCAGTTATAATATTTTGATTCTTAAAATCATAGAAAAAATATTTTTTTCAAATATCTGAATTTTAACACGACATCGACCGTAAAAAACATTGATGCTTTCAAATAAAACATCGATGATCAAAATTTATTTCTATGATATCTATGTATTACAAATTTTAATGAAAAAAATGAAAATGTTTGGCCACAATAAAGGAAAACTATCTTTTAAAAGACATTGCAAATTTTTGACCGAAAAAGATGAATTGTTCAAAGTAATTGCATTTTGAATAACCGACGAAGATGAATTTTCAACTAAATGTTTGAATTTTTTAACAAAAAAACTAAAATTCAATCAAAAATGATTACTTTTCTAGCATAAAAAAAGGAATTTTTCACCAGTTGAAATAACCAAATAGTTAAATCCTGAAAAGAAAAGATCGATTTTCAACAAAAAAGAATAATTTTGTAAAACGCATAACAAATTAATTTGTTCCAAAAAAATTAGAATTATGAAACAAAATAGTTTAAGTTTCAATCAGAGAAGATAGTTAAACAAAATAATTTTTAACAAAGAAATTCCCTTTTCAAACTAGCAGAGGATTTTCAACTAAAATTTTGAGTTTGAAATACTAATTCTCTAAAAAAAAATACTTTTCTACCATATTTAAATTTAGTGACAAAAATAGGGATTTTTACCCAAATAGTTTCGTTTGTAAAATAAAAGGATAAATATTTAACACATAATGATTCGATTTTAACGAAAGATTTATTTTCTACAAAAAAGGATTTTGAAGCTTTTTAAGGATATTCAAAGGATTATGAAAATAAAAAAAGGTTCCAAGTCATGAATGACAATTGAAAATTTTCAATTAAAATAATAATAGAGTAAGTTTAAAATATATTGAGAAATTTTGAAAAGATTCCAAAATAATTTAAAACTAGAAAAGATTTTAAAACATTTATAATACAATATAGATTTTCAAGGATTTCGAACTCAAAATTTATAAGCCTTAGAACTTTCTAAGTTTTAAAATAAGAAAAATGTATTTTGAGATTACTGGAAAAACAATATTTTTTTATTATTAGATTCCTGAAAAATTTTAAATGACTTTCTTTCAAACAAATTTTTTAGAGAATATTTGACAAGATTCTGAAATAAATTTTTATGCATAAATTAAAGTTTCTGGGTTAGGAAAATTGTCAGTGTGGATTGAAAATATCAGTGTGGATTTCTATTTTTTAATATTTTAACTGTACAATATATAAAACTTAATATTTTTAATTTTTCAGTTTAACGGCTTCAATTAAAAAAAAAAATTTCGATAAAAATTAATTATAAAAAATAAAATTAATAAAAACATAAATAAAATAAAAGTTAATACAATTTTTAAAATTACAAATCTTTTTTGATTGGCACAATAACAATGGCGGTTTTTTTATTGCTTCACAATTCTTAGTTGAAAAATATATACAATTTTTTGAATTTAATGATTTAAATTTTAGTACTATACATTTTTTATTTATGTTGACCGTGTCAAACTTTCTGATTTAAAAGATTTCTCTAAATAGTAGAATATTAAATTGGAAGACATGATATTTGCGCAATTTTCAGTTTAAAAAATTAGTAATTAAACACTATGGAGTTAAATGCATCTAGCATAATTTTATTGAAATTGAGAAATAAGAAAAATTGTAATCATAGCGATCTTGTTTTTTTTTTTTAAATTTCAGCTTTTAATGTTAGCGTTTAGTATATTCTCATTTTTAGTTGACAATGTTGAAACATCAATTTTTCAATATTTAAATATTTAATTCGAAAATAACAATAATAAATAATAATTCTAAATAAAGTGTAATAGATTAAACGATTTCATAAGTTATAATTCTTTAATTAAAAAGGAAATAGTTAAATTATGAACATTATCATTAACAATAAGCAAATCTTACATTTTCACATCATGTAATTTACTTAAAATAATAAACTTTTTTGAGAATTTTAGTACACAAAAGTTTAATTATAAAAATTATTACTTTGTTGTGAATTTCATTTAAAATAAATACACATACTTGAAAAAAATATTAATTTGGCCTTATTTGTTTGTTAAGAATATAATACACTTCCATTCTAAAAAATATCTTCGATGATAAACTGCTCAGTACTCATTTACTTGAAAAATTTATATTAATACTAAAAGTTGTAATTTTTTTAGCTGTTTTTTAGCAGAATATACTACATAAATAAAAAATCACGAAAATAATGATAAAGCACTAATTACGTTCTCACCACAGAGAAAATTTGTAAACTGCATAAAATCATGTCTTCTCCGTTTCATGTCGTCAATAGTTTTTCCTGGTTTAAATTCACCAGTCTTCGAGAAAGTGCACAATGACAACAATTGACGTAATACCATTTTGGATTTCATTAGAATAATTTTGGGCAAATCATGAAATACATTTTCATGATCAGATGTTGAAGAAAAGCTATTTACTACTGTCGAGATTCTGATAAGGAAGTAGTACTATACTACACTTGAAATTATGTTAGTTCAGGACAGTGGCGCCGGAACGAATTTTTTTTGCGGGGCAAACTCTCTTTCTATCGTATACGGTAGATATAGGTACATTCAGATTTGGAAGTGGGACAAAAGGCATTGATTAATCACCACTACCAAATTTTGGACTGGTTGACCTGCCCCCTGTTCCGGCGCCACTGGTTCAAGATAATTGCTTTTATGGCCTCGTACATTTGTTGCTTGTATTTGATTCCGCATACGAGATGTGCGCATTAAGATCTTAGACTACGCCTATAAAATGCCTCATAATCAAATTCCCACCTTAACTTTTCATCTCTTTTATTGTTGTTTTGTTCACACAGGTGAACTTACACATGTCTGAGTATGGGACGTATGCTGAGTAACAGATAATGTAATAAACAAACGAAAAACAATGATTTTTTGACTCGAGTTCTAAGTACAGTACATTGAAATGTAAAATGTACAATTCATTCCCAAGCACGGTCCTTCAAGGCGGATTAGTTGCGGTTAAAAATCTAAAAAATATTAGTAAATTTCGATGGTGAAAAGTTTCAGAAATGCGTGAAGATTTAATGGTACACTCAAACTCCAAAGATACGAATCGAAAAAATACGAGTTGTCCACAGACACAAGTGCCCCGACGCGGGCTGCCTTGAACTCGACGCGCGCGTGCGCACAGTAAGCCTGTGTGTGTTCTCACGTGTTACCCCCGTAATCTAAATGTAATAGGAGTGGGAGCCCTTTTCACAATCGTATCTTTGGTGTTTACGATTCCCGAGTTTCTCGTATCTTTGGAGATCGAGTGTATTAAAAGTTAGGCAGATTCATGCAAATTGTAAAATGTAGCAAAAAAGGGATTGGTTTAATTTAGCTTTTTATGGAAGAATTGGATTGCCTGGATTGTACCAAGATAAGAATCTCGTTTAATGAAAGGGGTCTATTCTAATGCTGAATTCATTTGGGGGCCATCCATATACCACGTGGACAATTAAGGGGGGGGGGGTATAGCAAAATTCCACGATTGTCCACGAGGGGGGCCGGGGGGGTTGGGCTAGAATCGACGTGGACACACATTTCCCTAAATCTGTGGAAAATATACTGAAATGAGACAATTTTTATTTTTATTTTTTTCACGACGATTCGTCAGTAGCGGTTAAAAAAAATCTATGTGCGAATTTTTATGAAACTTGGAATGTTTTATTATTTTTTGGCAGCCATATTGCATTCGTCGTCTTGAATTTTACAAATCTAATTTGGGATTCGGAATGAGCGACGTCAAAAACCCTATATACATGCATTTATGTGAGTTTTTAAAAATATTGCTCTACTACGAAAAATCAGGGATAACAAAAAATGTATGTTTTAGAAACTATATTAGACATCGCCATCTTAAATTTCATAAAGGTTCCGAAGCTTATGGATTTTGAAGATTAGGTAATGAAATAAATATTTCAAGGCATGAAAAATTAGTATTTTTTGTTTAGGAAACGAGTATAATTATTTCAGTTTAAGTTTTGTTGCAATTTTGATGACGTATTTTAAAATTTCAGAGAATTTTACATTAGAATTCAATGTTTTAAATATTTTGAACAATAGATTAGGTAGCTGAAATGGCTGATTGGGAGAATTATCAACTAAATCGCAGCGATGATCCTAAACATGAAGATTTTCAAAAATATTTTTATCACACCACCATCATAAGTGCGGTCTCATGTACTACGAACGATATCTAAAATAGCACTTCTTAGCCAAGGCTATAAATTTTTACTTAGGGTTCCGCGTACTTTAAAATAACTAAGACTGTGCTCTGATTGGCCAATGGACATTTGTATCTGTGCTTTAAGGTTCGATGAGTGCATAGACCAAAAATTTGGCATTTGAACGTTTATTTGCGATAACTGGTGTCATAAAAAATAATGTGGGACTTGTCATTTGTCTTGAGATTTAATTAAACTAGATTAGATAGGATTGGATTGGAATAAATTGAATTGGATTCCATCTCGAGTTTTTAGATTAGGACTCTATGCAAACTATTTTCACTTTTAACCAACTGGTGTAATCAAAAATAGCTTCGTCTTGGCTACGCCTCAACGGCGAGACGTATTGCAACTCTCACAGTCGGACAAAAATGTGCAACTGAGAGTCCTTGTATCACAAATAATTCTTAGTTTAATAAATTCGTAGTCTCCGAGCTTTAAAAATATTTAAAGGTAATTATTTTCAGAAAAACCGGTTCTGAAAATCAAGAGGCTGCGTAGACGCATATTTTTAGTACGTCAGTTGAATCTACAAATAGGTTTATATTTTTTAAAGTCAATTATTATTTAAGTCCATGTCAAACTTTCAGGAAAAAAATCCGCGGACCAAAAAAGTGAGATTGGTCGTGAATACAAACTGAGTTTCTAATTTTTAAAATCTAATTATGAAATTAGAGATTCTAAAAGTAGAAGCACATACTTTCAGTGTAAAATGTAGAACTACACTTTACTGCAAATCAAGCAACTTTTAACTTCTTCGCAATCTTCGCATGGGCAAGCAAACTGCTGCTTGTATTTCCGTAAGTTCACGATTTTTTTCAAGTAGTCTGACATTATTAGCTATTTCCAACATTAAAATTTATGCTTATAATGGCCAAGAAATGATTTTTAAAGCTTTTCTTGATCAAGGTTTTGATGCCAACTTTGCGTGTGAATCATTGGTAGATTTATTGCTACCTAAACGCATTCTTGTTATGGCTTAAGCGACTGCAACCGTTGAAGTTTTGATCATCATCTAGCGGATTCTGAACCCTTGAGTCAGGAAAAAATAGAAATTGTTATTGGTACTGATAATTATTGCTCGCTGCTGTTGCTAAGGCTACATTGCAGGATCTACATTTCGATCTTCAAACATTTTTTTTAATTAGAAGATGTTTATCTCGAAAAATCTTTTTATAGCGCTTTAGCTAAGCATTTAAAGTCAACTCTTTAAAAGTACAGATGCAGCTAAAACGAATTAGTAATTTCTTGACGTATATAAATCTGTCGATCATATGCGTCGACTTTTAAGTGGCACCAAAAAATTCTATCGAATTGCGGAAGACTTCTCTGGATAAGGTTCAAAGCTAAGGTTAAAAAAGCTAAGGTTTAAAAGATAGGGTTAAATGGTCATATGGAGTTTTTAAAACTTTATATACACCATAGCCTCATCATCTAAATATACGCAAGTCAGGTAGTAATAGTCCAGTGTAAGCAGTTTTTATAGCCGCAAGTCCCACTTCCTCTAGAAAACCAATGAATGACTTCCTTATGATGGATCCGAAACTCTAGAATAAGTTAGCAGATTTCATACTACGAGAGCGAAATTAGCCTTACTGTAAGAGAGCATACGTATTTAAATTTTCCATCCAATTTTGGTAGATCCGAAAGAAGTCGATGTACAACTTATAGTTTCTCTATGTGCTCCATATAGAGAGTTAGCACATCATCAAATGCTGTCACCTATGCAACAGCTTCAGCCAACTTCTTGGCTAATGGAGTTCTAAAACAATTAGCTATTGACGAAGGCATTAAATAACCTGATCCTAGCATCATTCTACAATAAGATTTCTATGTTGACGATGTATTGTTTGGTTTATATAGCTTAGAACAACCTTGAAATCTGCAAAAGGAACTAATTCTGTTACTGGGAAAAGAAGGATTTCCTCTGCGGAATTGGTCTGTTAATCATTCCTGCCTAACTAAAGGAACTGATCTTCCATTAGAAAATAATGCTGTAAGATTTAAGGATGTTGATAATAAAACAAAAAAGGTTCGAGAATTGCATTTGTGTCCAAAATCAGACTGTTTTATATTTTCAGTAAACATGCAATACATAGAAGTTGCAAGGAATCTTAAACGGCTCCTATTTTAAATGCTAGTGTTTCTATCTCAAAGTTGTGTGCTGCTTTTCTTTTGCCTAAATTTCTAAAGCAAGTCAAAGCAAAAATTAAACTTTGAACTGTATCTCTGTCTCGTTAGTCGAAATAGCGCTTATCTAGTCGAGGACTGAATACCGGAATGATTTGTTCTTAATTTTACAGAAAATCTTTTGTCGTGATGAAATTTATTGCAGAGGAGATTGGAAGAACCTTTTTTATGAAAAAGATGTTATCTTAAATATTTTCATGGATTGCCGAACATATATTCATTGCAAAGTCAAGAATGAAGCGTCAGTCTTTGTGGTTGTGAATTTCTCGCTTTAATTGTAGAAAACCTCTAAGTTTCATTTGTGAAGAAAGCAGTTCTTGTAGTAGCACTGAAAGCTCTTCAACCAAAAATAAAGTTAGTGTTTTGTCTAGAAAGTAATTTTAAGTTTTTTTCCAGAAAGCACTAGAATATGTTGCCCATTAAGCTATTCAAGGTTTTGCCAAAAAAGTAGTTAAATAATTTTGAGGACGAGTTTGCTGCGTGAAAACGAGGTTTTTTAAAATGGCTTCAATTGTATTTAACTGATCAAATATTTTATGCCTTATACCGAAATATTTGTGATTAGCCGCTGATCACTTATCGCCCCAGGTGAATAATTAGTTGACATCTAATCCGTTCTTACGAAAAAATCTGTTTCTAAATTTTATGAAATCATTCAGTATTGAGACGAAAAAAAGATTAGTTCTTAAGTCCACCTCCTGTATTTCGAGAATTTGAATTGCAACCTTTCCTATCAAGATCATTTTTGTGATAAAAAAAGAAAAATAGTACAGAGGCATTAATCTAGAATGTAATCATAGAAAATGTTAATCATTTTTAAAGTTTGATCGAACTATATATCATCAATTGTGACGGTTTCTTTAAATAAACACAAATCTAGTTTATTGCTAATCTGATCATTGTGTCGTCGTTCGCCCAAAACCAACGTTTTCATTTCTATTAATACGCCTTTTACCTAATTTTCGTAATCTTGAATTAAACTAGCGGGAAAAATAATCTGCAATTTCTAATTCCGGTACATCGTAACCTTTATGTTATCATTTATTTGAAAAGTTCTGTTTAGAATACTTGAGATACATGTAATATTAACACAACAATAAAAAATGTTTATGTGTTCTTAAGCTTGTTTATGATAATAAAATTCTACAATCAAAAAAAATTATTTTCTATCACTTATTTGTCGCATCTATTTTCTATTGTTTCAATTACACATAATATATTTAGCTGCCTAACATGGACTTTTTTGAGCAGTTGTCTTTTGTTAAGATTATTTACACATCTAGCATTACGAACAATTTGTTGTTTGTAAGTATAAAAAGAACTACCAACTTTTTCCGATATAAGTATTATGTAATTAAAAATCATTTCGCTAATTCTTCGGAAGGTGGTGAGTGAAGTTATAAAGTCCAACCCATCTTCGATTGCAGGACGGTTAGGCATTCAATTAGGAAATCTGTATGCGTCCACAAGTTCCCGTAAATGTTCACAAATTTCACAACTATTCATAACTTTCAATAAATTTCATACATCTTAAGAATTTATGAATTTCTGCTACCATTTTTTAGTTTAGTTTTGAAAAATTAAATTTTACAGTTCTGAAAGAATACTTATTTTTCTTATAATGGGCGGCACAAAATATTCAGGAAAGAATAAATTTAACTCCTATTGTTTGTTACTTGTTTTCGATTAATTTATGTTTAGTGTAAATAGAAGACAAATAGAATATGTTGATCTTCTCAAACTGATTCTTTAAGTTGTATTTATAGTGTAGTTTTTTTCAAGTTTAGGTCATTCGCAATTAAATATTTAATTTTGTATGGTGCCTTTTTTAAGACGTGTTCGATAGCTGAGTACATGGATGACATAGTATAAATATCCGAAAATAAACAATTAGGATTTATTTAATAATTTTTTATTTGGACTTCTCATAATGTGGTGAAAATTGATTTAATAATCCACTTTTACATTGCAATCTAATTTTTTCTTACTCAATAAATCTAAAATTTCTTCCAAATTTTTTCCTTTCGTTTCCGGTGTAATGTTAAAAACAGTAACTGACCCTGCCAAACGAATCATCCCGAAAAACCAAAAACTTGAGTAAATACCAATAGATTCGTTTGATAATGGTAAAATCATTTGTGCGAAAAACATTAATACTTCTGCAATGATAGCTGAAACCAACAAGTGGTAGCCAAGTTAACGAAGGAACATCGATTTCAAGAAAGAATTTAAAATAGTAAGAGAGCCATGATTGGCAATAAAATTGCAGACAATACTCCAGATAGTAAAAAATTTGGCCTTCTTCCCCACCGATCATTTATACGATAAAATGGCAAGGGAGCAAATATTTGAATTCCTGCCATGATCATTACTGAATATTCTGGGGCCAAGGATGAACCACTGTTGCTGAAAAATGTTTGCGCATAAGCTTAAATTCCATGGTAACCTGAAAAAATATATGTTAATTCTGCAATCATTTTGATCATCAGAGCCGTTCGACTACCCCTGTTACCGAATAATGCTACGAAGCTAGTTTTCCTTGAATTTTTTCCTTCAATAATATCACTCTTCATTCTTTCAATATTCGCGGTTACAAATTGCATTTTTTTCTCTCCCGACAATTTCATCAGAGTTTCAGTAGCTTCTTTTTCTTCACCCTTCATCAAAAAATAATATGGAGTTTCTTCAACAAGTGGAAAAAGTAGCATTTCGATTAGCGGTATGGCTATCATAACTAGGTTCTAAGGGTTATAATCTAGAAAAGCTCCGGCGATTGACATTAGAAAAAATCCCAAGTTTATGCAGATTTTGTCGAAAATTAGAAATCTTCCTCTTACATTTTCTGTAAAAATTTCGCTTATGTAAAGAGGGATAAAGGCGAACATCCCTGCCCAACCAATACCAAACAAGAGTCTTGATATGAATAAAAAGGTGTAGTTAGAAGCCAAGTAGATACAAAATTTTGACAATATTTGTGAGAATCGAAATACGAGGATTGTGTATTTTCTTCCGATTCGATCCATTATTAGTGGACACATTAGCAATGCAATTATTCCAGAGATACTTGTACTCGCCATCAGAAAAGCACCTTGAGCATTTGACAAGGGAATTTTTAATTTTTCACTTGTTAAATAGAGCAATCAAGGACAGGTCCATGTCAAGTTTTGGTCACCAGAAAAGAGAATCATTCCAAGCGAAACTTCGATGTTGGATTCGAAGGTGTGCATTGCCTTGGCGGAGAATTCAGTTCCCATTTTTGATTAAATTCGGTCGTTATCTTCTCACTTTTCCCTTAAGCTCTGCCAGCACTTCAAGATAATATTTTTTAAAACTGTTTGACCTGCATTGAATAATGATATACATATTCATTAACACTTTTTTCTGCCTCGGTGATTCTGGTGTTTTCTAATGTAGCAATTGTCGCTGGGTTCCTTCATCATACTGAAATATCAAGCTCTCATAATATGCAAGAGCATTTGTAACTGAATCTGGATACGCTATTTCATTTTCTTTAGGTTGTCAAAAACAAACGTTTTTCGGCCTTCCCTTTGGTTCTGCCGTTACAACTTTTGACACAATTTTTACGCACACCTTGGACATTTTCAAATTATTACTTAAAATTTGCTTTAAAGTTTTTTCATCTATCTTAACCATCTCGACTATTATGCTAGTGGTTATATGAAGATGGCTTCAAACGATTTTCTTGCTTTTCCGGACGTTGCCTGTTTCCGAAGTGACCGGACGCCTTTTAGATCTTTCTTAGATCTACTATCTGATGATCAGTGCATCTTGCGTCTTCATATCTAACCTTAGAGCGCTACCTTAATAGATTTTGGTACTATTGGTTGCCTGCAATTTCCGGTTCATTGGACACAAAATATCGATGATGTAGATTTTACATGTTTTTTTCACATCGCGTATCAGGTCGATTTGCTTCACCATAATGATCCATGATGATAAAAACATTTCAATATGAAATATGATCTTTGTCTTCTGAAACTATCACTGAAATTTATCTATAAAAAGTGACCAACTCTGTTTAGTTTATATTCTCTCTGAGAAATTACGGATTATCATTTATAATGTGCTGGTGCTGACAACCTTGGTCTGGATCGCAAGGACGAATCCATTTGTTTGTAGAAATATTGGAATGCTCCACTAAATCACTTTCATGTTGATCTAACGTTTTTAGGTTCTTGCTGTGGATAACTTCTGTTCTCCATTGAGCTTCTAATTTTTATATTGTTTCTGTCCTGATATGCAAGGCCTCCTCTGAGTTCAAACCCTACGACGTGTATCAAAATCCGTTTTACATATTGTGTTTAAATTCGTAACACCTTGCTTGCTATGTCGCGATGTAACTACTATTTTAATCGCCAAATTATTATGTTTCATATGATGCTTTATCAGTTCATTCTCTGAGTCAGAAGAACAAAAGAGAGTGACAGTCTCTTAAAGAAACTTAGCTGAACTCTTTCCAGAGACCCAAGAGATGCTTGGCGCCATACTTGGATCCCGTGTAATAGAGAACTATTAAGCAAGCTCTCAAACAATTTAATTCAGGCTAACCAAGAATCTATTTTAAAACTATATATGAATTTCAAGTGGGACGATGGTCGTGGGGGCTAAAGCGTAGGTTTTGGACCCACTCCGTCAGCTTGGGGGTTCGATTCCCGCCTCGCACTCTGGAAGAGCCTCGGCGGCCCATGCGCTGAACACTAGCCTAGCAAGGAAGTTGTTCATCTCCGGAGAGTACTGGTATCTCTAGAGAAAAAGGTTTTCTCTAAGTACTTGAAGTTGTTCCTCTTGGTGGTTCGGAACCCACCTTACACCGTAGGCATCAACAAACTTACAAGAATTACTGTGAATTACACCATAATAATTAAAATTCTCTGTTACCTCAATTCTATCCTCACCAAGTTTAAAGGAAATTAATTTTTACATTCTCATTCATAAAAGTGTAATATAATCGTCCAAATGTTCAATTTCTTGTTTTTAGTAGATCTTTACGTTTTGGCACTCACAGAATCAGAAAATCATAAGATTTTGCCAGTGTCTGTCTGTATGTATGGTTACCTGATTGTCATAGTTTTCTAAGAAGAAGCAAGAAGATTGATCTTATAAAAAAGGAATATTAAATTATTACATATTGCGACGTTAGAACGATTTCGATCAACTGAAAACTGTAGAAAATTAGGATAATAATTTCTCAATCCCAAGCCTTGAAATGAGAAGATTTTAAATTTTGACATTTAAAATTACATGATTTTTTATATGAAAATGTTTGTAATCTAAAAAAAAATCTTAAAAAAAATCCAGCTGAAGGCTTGAAACTTTTTAATTTTATAAATCGAGAATCATAGCGACTTTATTTTGTATTATTTGCTTATGTTTTGATTTTCAAAGTAGAAGCTTAAAATTGTTCAATTATTTAAAAAGTAAATCATTTAATAATTAAAAACTTTTGAATAAAGGATTTCAAAAATAAATAAAAATTTCGAATGAAGTGTTAAAAATTAAACCATTTAAGTTCAGATTATTTCAATGTTTAACGTTCCCTAGTAGAAATTTTTTTATTTACAATTTTTCATATTCAAAAATACCATATCTTGAATATATATTAAGAATAATTCCATTTCAAAAGTTTTTAATTTTAATTTTTTCTGTTTTGAACCTAAGCGATGAAATTCATTATTTGATCCTACACAAATTCGTCTTGTCAATTCTAATATTAACTTATCGTTTTTTTTGTGAAAATATTTAATTTAGTTATTTAATGTCTAATTTAAATATTTTAATCAGATCGAAAATTTTCTTGTTCAGAAGAAGTATGAAAATGGTTTATATGTTTCTAAACTTGTTTGTGATAATAAAAATGTATAATTAAGAAATTAACAGTTTTCATTGTATACTCAAGTTGTAGGTCAAGTTAATTGAAAATATATCTAAGCGCTCAAAGCTAATAATAATTTTTTCTAAAAAAATCTTCTTTTGTTATATTTTTTCACACTAAATTGACTAAAAAATATAAAAATATTAGTGATCATGATGCATGAAAATACGAGTTTTAAATGAGAAAATAATTGTCTATGAGAATAGTTGCATTTTCTATCCAAAAATATGAATTTGAAATAAAACAGTTGAATTTTTAACAAAGAAGAAAAAATACTTTAATACAAAAGTCTTCAATTTTAAACCAAATCGTTGCATTTTTATCAAAGAAAGATGCAATTTATAGTAAAATAGATGCGAAACCCTAACTAATTAAGTAAGTAAATCGTTAACTTAGTTTAATAAGTTAATTAGAAAATTACTGAAATCTTACCGATATGTATGATTAGGGAAAATTAATAGATATTAACCAATCAGGGCAAAACAAGTTTTAAAAAAGCGGATAAAATTTAAAAAACAATGGTCAAGCCTAATTTTTTATTTTTGATAAATAAACAAATTCGAATAAAAAATTACAATTTTTCTCTTTTAAATTCTCGGTGCTCGTCAATAATAAGAAATTGTAATTCTCTACGTCTTATAGACTTAAAATGTGATGAAGCGATTCCATCATGATAAAATAAAAACATTTTTTATAACCATATTATTTTTTATTGTGCGTTTTCTATAATTTTCTATAATCTAACGATTTTAGCTGTGTTACAAGAAAATTTGATGGAAACAAGATTATTGTAAAATTTTTTTTAGATTATTCTTGTCAATATTATAAACAAATTTAATAAACAAATGCATCATCATTCAGTTATTTGTCGAGAGAGATTTTCTTTCCTATTTAATTTTTTTAAAAGTCAAGAACCTCATGATAATTTCAGCAAAATTCATAAATTGTAGAGAAATGATTTTTTTTACTCATATTTTCACTACATTTATTTTTTTTTAAATTAACTATTAAATTATGAATATTGCTGTAATTATAAAGTTTTCAGCTGAAAGGATCAATATGAAAAACAAACAACTTATTTTTATGTCAACAATTGCCCGAATAATACATTTGTTTATTAAATTATTGTTTCAATCTTAATTTCCTGCAATATTATTAAAAAAATGTAAAATCATTGAAAATTATAGAAGAAACTCTTTCAAAAATTTTGGAAATTCCACAAAAAAAATTGCTACTCCATGAAATTTTTGTTAACCCTTGAATTTGTCTAAAATCTACTAAAACAACTAGAAATATTTAATATATTTAGAATTGCCGTAAATCCTTAAAAATAATTTGAAGTCCTACAAAATATCTCATACCCTGTTAAAATTATTTGAAATCTTCTGAAATTAGTGAAAATACCTGGATATTTAATTAAATCTTTAAAATCCTATCAAATTCCTCAAAATAACTTAAATTCACTTAAAATTGTGGTTTATTTTATTTATTTTTGAAGTTTTCTAGAAGTCCTTTAGAGTTGGTCTTCAAATGATTTAAAATCTCCTGAAATCTTTGAAAATCATAGGATATTTAGTTAAATCCTTCAAATCCTGTCAAATTCCATAAAATACGTTAAAATTCATTCACATTCAGTTTTATTAGATCTATTTTTTAAGTTTTCTAGAAATCATTTAAAGTTGGTTCCATAATCTTTGAAAATTCGATAAAACGTTTTGTAGCTACTTAAAATTTTCATTAGCTCTTGAGCCTCTCTTTAATCTGTTAAAATAGCTTAAAATATTTTAAGCGTTCCAAAGTTCCATGAATCCTTTAAAATGATTAAAGGTTATACAAAATATCTTAAACATTTTTGAAATTCTTTAGAATCCCTTAAAATTCCAACATATATAATCCATAGGAAGATTTTGCTGGTCCAGGTTATGTCCAACTACAAACTCTTTCTTTTTAATTCTGGAAATAGAGTCAAGTATAAATAAAAAAAATTTTCAACTGCGTTATAGCCAACTAAAAAAAGTGGTTTATTTTCAAAATTATAAATAGGTCAAGTAGAACGTTCCGAGTTAAGCCAGACTAATCATAAACGGAAATTCTTCAAATACTGGAAATGGGTGTGGTTAAAAATAAAGAAAACTATTTTAGTAATAATGAGTTTGACAATGACATTTTCCGGTATAATTTTCATTGCCATATTTATAATCAGTTCATTAAAAGAACTCTATAAACGAAGTTTTATGCAAATCATCACATGTAGAGTCTAAACTTTATCATAAAAATATAATTTCTAACACTCTATTCAATTTACAGAAGTGACTAATGATATACGAGTCTTGCTGGCGTACAAGAATGATTTGTATTAAATTTTGACTGATTTAAAATATCTGCAACGAAAGCCGTCTATAATTAACCAAAATATCTAATACAAGTTCACAAAACTTGTTTCCAATATAAAATTTTCATGAGTATACTTTGCAAAAATTCAGAAGCAATCCTATTCAAATTTATTGTGAAAAATAAAGGAAAAACAAAATTTTACAAAAAAATAAGTCTTTCTTTTGCTACAAGTATTCGATTAATGGATACAAAAGATATTTTGGAAACATTAACAGTAGAGCAGATGATAATTTTGGGAAAATTGAAATAAGAGTGAATAATGATTCTGAATAATTAACATTACGGCAAATATCCTTTCGAATGTGAAATATTAATCACATCATAAGGCAAATACGCGTACACTGAGCCCGCTGTAAGAATAGACAACAACAAACCTTGTCTGAAAAACAAAAGCTTGTTTGCTTCTGCTTGCCACGTTTTGAACATGACTATCCGGCCTCTTCAATTTCACTCATGTTTATTCATACTACTTGTTTTTTATTTTTAGTTTATGATAAAAATATTTCCACCCGACTACGGTTTCTGAAAGGATAATATAATGACAAAAATAAAACCGGAAGATTCATGGTTGGTTGTTGTTATATACTAAGTTGGGAGCGGCTTTCTGCAGTTTAGAATTCAATTATAACATTTATATAATTAACTTATAATTACAGAAAAATTTTGAATTTTTGCCACCCGTTTTTTAGCTTAAGCTAAAAATTTGCAATGGAAAAAAATTAAATTTGAAAGTACATGAAAAAATACTTATCTTGATGCTGATGGGTGGTAAAAATCTTTCAGGAAAGGATAAATCTAATTGCTATTGTTTATCAGTTGTTTCCGATTTATTATCGTTTTGTGCACAAAGAAGAAAAATGTAATATGTCGAGCTTGTCAAACTGTCTTACTTTTTCTTACTCAATAATTCTAAAATTTCTTCCAAATTTTTTCCTTTAGTTTCCGGTGTAATGCAAAAAACAGTAACTGATCCCACCAAACAAATAAACCCGAAAAACCAAAAACTTGAGTAAATACCAATGGAGGCGTTTAAGAATGGAAATATCATTTGTGTGAAAAAGAATAATAATGCTGCAATAATCGATGAGAATATAGTGGCCACGGTCTTTACCTTAACGGAAAAAAGTTCTCCTCTGTACACATAAGGAATTGTGCTGAGTCCGATGTTGCATGAAAAAGTGAATGATATCAGACCAACAAGTGGTAGCCAAGTAAAACAAGAAACATCGATTTCAAGAAAGAATTTTAAAAAGAAAAATAAGCCCACGATTGCCAATGAAAGTGCAGACAATACTCCGGATAGTAAAAAAGTTGGCCTTCGTCCCCAGCGGTCAACCACATGATAAGACGGCAAGCCAGCAAATATTTGAATTCCTGTCATGAACATCACTGAATATTCTGGCGCTAAGGATGAACCACTGTTGCTAAAAATTTCTTGCGCATAAGCTTGAATTCCATGATAACCAGAGAAAACATATGTTAATTCTGCAATCATTTTGATCACCAAAGCCCTTCGACTACCACTGTCACTAAATAATTCTACGAAGTTACTTTTGTTTGAATTCCGTCCTTCAAAAATAGCAGTCTTTAGTCTTTCAATATTTGAGGTTACCATTTCAACTCTCTTCTCTCCCGACAATTTCATTAGAGTTTCAGTAGCTTCTGTTTCTTGACCCTTCATCAAATGATAATATGGAGTTTCTTCCATAAGTGGAGAAAGTAGCATTGCGATGAGTAGTATGGCTATCATAACTAAATTCATAGGGTTATAAGCTAGAAAAGCTCCGGCGATTGACATTAGAAAGGATCCCAAGTTTACGCAGATTTTGTCGAAAATGAGAAATCTCCCTCGGATATGTTCTGTAGCAATTTCGCCTATGTAAAGAGGGAGAAATGCGAACGTTCCCATCGTACCAATACCAAGCAAGAGTCTTGATATAAATAAAAAAGTGTAGTTATGAGCTAAGTAGATACAAATTTTTGATAATAATTGTATAAATCCGAGTACGAGGATCGTGTATTTTCTTCCGATTCGATCCATTAATAGTGGACTCATTAGTAATGCAATTATTCCAGAGATACTTGAGCTTGCCGTCAGAAGAGCACCTTGAGCATTTGACAATGGAATTGTTGAATTGTCACTTGTTAAATAGGGCAATGCAGGTGAGGTCCATGTCAAGCTTGCGCCCACATCCATCATTAAAATGTAACCTGATAAACATGGAAATGTTAATAATACAATAAGGAGAATTTCTTGAGACCGTAAAATATCCAGATATATCTGGTTATCTTCAAAATTGTAATATCATGAAGGGCAATCATCTCAAGTAAAACATCGATGTTCAAGTCGATCTCTCGAAAGTCAAAGATCGATGAAAAAACAGCTTTATCATATGAAAATAATTATAAAGAATTCATTGTTTTCTTACCACATAGAAGATTGCTAAACTGCACAAAATAATGTCTTCTTATTTTCGAGTCACTAGTGGTTTTTTCGATTTCCAATTGAACAGTACTCGAAAAGGTGCACCATGACAATAATTGATTGAATACCATTTTAAATTTCACGATAATATCCTTGAGCGAATAAAGAAATATATTTTTATCATCTAATCTTAAAGCAGCTTATCCTATCCTCTCGGGATTCTGATAAAAAACTGGCATTATACTCTGCATGGATTCTTTTAGTACAAGCTGATTATTGTTATAGCTTCGCAAGTTTGTAAACAAAAATTTATCTCATGCCGCATTGAGCAATCAAATTTTAAGGAAAATGTAAGAGCTGTGGTAATTAAGTTTTTAAAGTGCGCCCATAAAATGGGTTATGATAACATTATCACTTTCAACTCTTATCTTCTTGAATGTCCTCTTTGTTATGATCAACACACGGCTGAACGACAATGATGCGTCGACAGATTTCGAAAATTAAAAAAACTTGAAGCATATATTTGTGGGGTACTATTTAGTCATCGTAATTGGCAACCTTGGTATTGGACTTCTCAGAATAAACCATATTTTAAACGTTGAAGGATGTAACTGAGTATATTTTTTTGACTTCTATTTGCACTAATTCAGAAGTAGTTATGATACACTTTCGGGCCTTGCTGATTCATTTCGAGATATTTATGAAGAACAGAATAATATTTGATACTGCGAAACACACGCGATTGAAATTATTGCATAATGAGTGGAGTGTTGATCCCTGAATCCAATCAGTGGCAACTATAGCCAAGTAATATACAAAAATGTGATCTGGTGCTGTGGTTTGGAACACCAATCGGAAAAATCTACTATATAAGAAGGCGGGAAGTCGTCGGGTAATTTTCGGACAAGTCCTCAGATAATTCTAAATAAGAAAATTATTGCGATAAAGGTTCGTCTATTTCCGAGCATCCATACATCAAATCTTCAAATCATCTGACCATAATCAGAGTCGGGTGGAGGATATCACGAGACTAAAGTCAAGCTTGATAAACCTTATGGGAAATCTAATTCTTTGATTATATCTGTTTATTAGTGGTTTCCAAATGTTCCGAGTGGCCATATGAGCTAAAGCGACGCTGAACTTTCTGGACTTCCTGTTCAGGCCACTACTGCAGAAATGATTCACACAGTCCACGATACGATGATGAATGATTCAAGAATAAGGTTGTATGAGTATGCTAGTGCTGTCGATACTTTAAAGGAATAGGTACACAATAATTTGCATCAAAATTTAGGCATGAGGAAGCTGTCGGCCAGAGGGATACCACGATTGCTCACAGTAGACCAATAAAAAAAAATCATGTGTCCGGTTCCGAGGATAGTTTTCATTTATTTTAGTTAAATCCACAGGACTTTAGATGACGTTTTGTCACTCTGGAAGAAACATGGATACACCACTCTACGCCTGAGACTACTGAACAGTCTGAACAAAGGGTTTCCAGAGAGGAATCTGTACCGAAGAAGACAAAGATTCTTTCTTCAGCCGGGAAGATTATAGCAACTGCTTTTTGTGATTAGCAGAGAACAATCATAACTGATTGTTTGGAGAAGGATAAAACAATTTTAGGTTTAAACGATGCATCCTAATTAGACTGTGTGAAACGAACTGCAGGGAAAGCGTCCATGATTCGCTCACCAAAATATTCTGTTCCATCATGACAATGCACCATCTCATTCCTCTCCAGTTGGGGCCCAAATTTGCTGGAGTTCAGATTCTGGTTCATTCCGTATCCACATATTTTCTTCAGATTTGTCTCTCTCTGACTGCTACCTTTTCCTCAATGTGAATAAATAGATTATGGGATGGAGATTCAATTTAAATGAGAAGGTAATTACGGAGAGGACTGCCTCTTTTGCACAGTTGGAGAAATCCTATTATTTGGCAGGGATTAATAAGCCGGAGTAGCGTTGGATGTGTATAACTGCGGACATTTGCATCCACCTTTGTAATCTAAAAGTTTGTTTTTTTCTTAAAATAGTACAATGAAGTCATAAGATGTTATTGTCTTTCTCGTGAATTATGAGAATTTGTAAGTTTTTGACGTAGTTCTAGAATTATTAATGAATCTGGTAGAAGAGTACTATTTATAATTATTAGCAGCATAATTTACTTAATTGTAAAATAAAGCAGTGTTATAAATTTAATTTTAAAAGCATTTAAATAATGAACATTTTAAATTAAATTTCTATGTATTCACCTTCACGTGTATTGAACAAGAAAGATGACAAACAATTTTATATTCTAACCACTATATAAATTTTTAGTTCACATGCATCAAAATTATGGATTTAATAATTTATTTTTGTGAAATATGCTTTTTTAGAAAACAAGTAAAAAAAATAGTCTCTACCGGTACTTTTCTTTTTACCGGTACCAACAGCATGTACTTTTCGCTTTTCTGAACCTTAATTTTCTACTGAGAAATTTTTATTCTAAGAAGTTATTTCTAAAAAACAAAATTCGAACTGTGATCCTTTAATAGTAAAGGCGATATTTCTTTCGCTAAATTTTTGAACAAGTGTTTTAAAAAATAAAAAAAGGATTCTAGTTTCAACGACTTGGTAATATTAAATAAGGTAATATGCATTTATCTATGAATTAAGGTTAAGAATTTTATGAACCATCAATTAAATTAATCGAAATTTCTAAATATTATTGATGAAATAGACTATTTTTAAATTACGGGTATTAATATTTTGATTTTTGAGAAAATTCTAAATTATTAAGGGTTTGGCTAAAAAGATTAATTTTGAGTTTTGATAATTTCAAAATATATCGAGAAAAAATAGGAAACTTTTGAAGATGATTTTTATAGTATTTCAGTTTAAAAAATGTCTTTGAAATAATTGAATTTATACAAAAGATATTAACAAATTTTTCGGGTTTTGAAAGAAATAAAAAATAATTAAAAAATTAATCAGACGTTAAAAAATGTAGAGCAAAAAGTAGAAAAATAATGTGGGTGTTTCAAAATAATTTTCGAACCTTTAAAGATTTCTCAACATCTACACAAAATTTTAACATTTTTTCCAAGTGTCAAAAAATCCTTAATATTTTTTATAGTGACTGAAATTGTTCCGTATTCTTTGTTAAATTCTGTGAAACAAAGAAAAAATTTTTGGATCGAAGTTCTTGAAAACTCCTCCCAATTCTCAAAGATACTTAAAAAATGATAAAATTCTTTTCAATCCCATCAAGTTATTGAAATAAATTCAAAACTCCCATGGAATCCTTAAAAGCATTATAAATTTTTTTAATCTACGAAAATACCCCAAAATATTGAAAAATCGTAGAAAATTAATCAAAATACACTAAAAACCATTGAAATTCTCACATGATGATTTTTATTTGATAATAACCAATTCTTCAGAAAAACTTACGCATAACTTTAAAATTTTTAAACTGGTGCATTCCTTTTGCATTTCAATTTAAAAGTGACCATTCTAAAATATCTGTCACTACTTTTTTTCACGTTTTATGTGTCATCGCATATTTTCCTAAGGCTGATCAAATAATTTCGGCCACCTTATTTGCAAATCTGGAAACACCTAAATAACTGTCTAGATCAAATATCATTCAAATGGTTCAAGGTCATTCTTGGAGTAATTTTCGACAAGAAATTAAATGGTGACCTTCAATTTGACCTTGAACTTGAACTTTTATATATGTCCTCAGTTCATAGATCTGATGTGACTTTTTAGGTTTGCTGAAGGTCATTTAAAGACCTATGACCTATGACACCTATTACCTATGACTAGCGAAAATAAATAACGCCAAGTTTTCAACTCTTTTTATTGCCGATGTCAAAAATTGAGGTTCCCATTTAAAAACACAAAGTTGACCTTGAAATTACCTTGGAGGCCAAGTTCAAGATCAAATTAAAGGTCACCATTCAATTTTTCGTGGAAAGTTACTCCAAGAATGAGCTTGACCCATTCGAATAATATTTTATCTGGACAGTTATTTAAGTGTTTCCAGACTTTTAGGAGTTAAAAAATTCATAGAAATGGAAAACGTGAAAATAGACAGGTTTGTTAAGAAGAGGCGAATCCGTATCATTTTTAACTTTATTTTGTTTTCTATTCTAAAAATATAGGTACTTAAATGAATCCAGTTTTTGGTTATTCTCATAACATAAGCTAGGCTATTTCAATCTTCAAAATATTATTCCAAAAGCATCAAACTGAAAAATGATGAGATGGAATGCCTAAAGACGATTTCTTCAACTGTAAAGTTTTTAAAATATTTTTTGCGGTTTTTCAAAGCGAATTGTTCATTATACATAAAATAATACTTTAGGTTCGTAAGTAAATGCTTATAAAAACTGTTCAAACAATTTATTATAGTTTTTAGCTATTTTATCTTAGTATGGATATAGAAAGTCTCAGTTTTCGCCATTTTTTTACATTTCGTTTAATTTTTAATTGAAGTGTGGTGATAATTAATAATTTTTAACAAAATAACTATTTAAACAACTTATTATACTCTTAGAATAATGCTTGGAAATTGTATTTTTTATAATTTCTATATATTTCCAATTTTCAAATCGAGTGACGGAAATAATAAATGATAATTAATAAATTTTATTGTTGCAATCATTTATTATAAGTTTCAAAAATATTTAATTTGTGTGATGCTAGAAAATCGCTTTTTTTCTAAAAATTTAATAATTTTACACTTTTTACTTTGCCAAGTAATAAATAATGAAATTAACAATCATATGTATTGAAATAATTTATTAATGCCTACAACTTGCTTCTGTATACAATTAATTATTGTTTATTACTACATTTTTTCAGAGTAATGCTAGAAAGTTACTTTTTTTAAATCTTTAGTTGTGCGTTGACTTTTTTAGGTACGAATAAAAAATAAGTGAACCTCAACAAGAATAATTTTTCAACATTATTATTGTATTTTTTAAAGTGAAATATTTTTTCTCTTCTGCCAATGTTAAAAAAAAGAAATTAAACAAAAAGCTATTTCACACAAAAGAAAAAAACAAAAAAGAAAATTATTAGAATTATGTGGAAGAACTAGGTCTGTGAATGACTTGTTAACATTTTGCTTTGAGTTACAACAAGAAGTTTATTGCAAAAGCGTTACAAAAATTAGGACAAGGCACACAACGAGAAATTTAAAGAGATTAATTCAGAGCTTATTTTAGCTTTGACCCAAGAAGTCAGATCTCGGAACCCTTGATTTTGAAGCAACGGCTGTTGCTTTAAAAACAAAGGTTCCGAGATTACAGTTTGTGCGCTAAAGCTACAATAAGATCAGAAAGCATTTCCGTAAATTAATCTCTTAAAATTTCTCACCACGTAGATTCGATTAGAATCATGTATACATTTTATAAATATCTCTTTTACTTCAGAAAAATTAATTCACGAAGAAGAAATAGATTGTTTAAAGAATAATGCACTATAACTTATTTCTTATTTATTCACAACATAATAGGCAAAGCAAAGATACAGAATGCAGAAGAAACCACAACATCCTAGCAATTAAATAAGAGAAGATAGTTATAAACAGTGATAATTTGCTTAAAAATTGATTTTTGTTAACGCGTATTAAGTATTACTTCACTAAGTGAAAAATGCACATAAAGTTAAAAAATTTTAAAAGGAATCTATCTAAAAGTGAAAGTTTTCAACCTTTAAAGTAATAATTTGAAAATGACCAACATGTGAGTCAAAATGGTGTCAAAAGTCATCACAGCAGTGAAACGATGGTTGTGGGGGATAAAGTGTAGGTTTTGGACCCACTCCGTCGGCTTGCGGGTTCGATTCCCGCCTCTTACTCTGGAAGAGCCTCGGTGGCCCATGCGGTGAACCCTGGCCAATCAAGGGAGTTGTTTATCTCCGAAGAGTTGTGGCACCGGCACCCCTAGAGAAACAGGTTTTATCTAAGTACTTAAAGCTTTTGCTCTTGGTGGTTTGGAACCCATCTTAAGCTGTAGGTCCCCCTCCCACCACCAAGTAAGTGTGGGAGAGGTGTGCAAAGGAATAGGGAAGAAGGCGCAAGAAAAATTTCCAACCTTAGGAGACACATTAGAAGCTTTCATTTCAAGTATTCACAGCAGAAACAAAGGAAAGGCAGAAAAACGCTTGTTTTGACACCTCAATCAGAATAGAATTGATCCTCCAGATTCAGTTACATATGTTGTTGCATATTATGAGACCTTGATATTTCAATATGAAGAGGGAAACAGGCGACAATTGATGCATTGGAAAACACCAGAATCACCTAAGCAGAAAAAATTACGAATGAGTATGCATATTATTATTCAATGCAGGTCAAACAGTCAACTAAAAATATTATCTGGAAGTGTTGGTAGAGTTCAGGGGGCAGTAAGAAGAGAACGACCAAATTTATTTAAAAATAAGAATTGAATTCTCCACCAAGGCAATGAACCTTGCCCCTCTGTCTTGTCAGTCAAGGCGTTTTTGGATAGTAAAAGGATCACGATTCGAGAACATCTACCCTATGGATCCGATCTAGCAGCCTGCGAATTCCGCTTATTCCCACAAATTAAAACTTCTATGAAACGAATTAAGTTTTAATTCATCGAAGAAGTGGAGATAAAAACCACCGAGCTCCTATTGAGCCTTTCATTCAAGGACCTCAAGCACTACTTTGAACAATAAAAAACGTGCATACAACCATGTGTTGATTACAACAAAGAGCACACTGTGGGAAATAAAAGTTGAAAATTGATTATTTTATTACAACACATTTTATAGGCGCAATATTCAGACTTAATGGGTCCATCTCGTATGTTGGGTTGGAAATTTGACTGCTCAATTAAATATTGATTATAAAGTAAAATATTGATTACAAAGGTGCGAAGCTATAAAAATATTTATCTTATGCGAGAAACTTCCATTTACAGTATAAACGCGTTTTATCGGCATACCGACAGTATATAATAAATTTCTTTAACATTGGATAATGAAAATATATTTTTTTATTCGTCCAAAGCTATTCTCGTGAAATACAACATGGTATTCAATCAATTATTCTCATTTTGCACCTTTTCAAGTACCGGTCAATTGGAAATCGGTAAAAAGACCAGCGACTCGAAATTGAGAACATATTATTTTGTGCAGTTTATCAATTTTCTCTGCGGTAAGGCAAAAAAGATTGCTATATAATTATTTTCATTTGATAAAGATGTTTTTGCATCGATCTTTGAATTTCGATATCAAGGGTATTTTACGGTCTCAAGAAATTCTCCTTATTGTATTATTAACATTTCCATGTTTATCAGGTTACATTTTAATGATGGATGTGGGCGCAAGCTTGACATGGACCTCACCTGCATTGCCCTATTTAACAAGTGAAAATTCAACAATTCCATTGTCAAATGCTCAAGGTGCTCTTCTAGCGGCAAGCTCAAGTATTTCTGGAATAATTGCATTACTAATGTGTCCACTAATAATGGATCAAATCGGAAGAAAATACACGATCCTAGTATTGGGATTTATACAATTATTATCAAAAATTTGTATCTACGTAGCTCATAACTACACCTTTTTATTTATATTGAGACTCTTGGTTGGTGTAGGTACAACGGGAATGATCGCTTTTCTTGCTCTTTACATAGGCGAAATTGCTGCAGAAAATATTAGAGGAAGATTTCTTATTTTGAACAAAATCTGCGTAAACTTAGGATCCTTTCTAATGGCAATCGCCGGAGCTTTTCTACCTTATAACCCTATGAACATAGTTGCGATTACCATACCGCTGATTGCAATGCTACTTTTTCCAATTATGGAAGAAACTCCATACTATTATTTGATGAAAGGTCAAGAAAAAGAAGCTACTGAAACTCTTACGAAATTGTCGGGAGAGAAGAGTGTTGAAATTGTAACCGCAAATATTGAAAGAATGAAAAGTGCTATTCTCGAAGGACAGAATTCAAAGAAAAGTAGCTTTAGAGAATTATTTAGTGACAGGAGTAGTCGAAGGGCTTTGATAATCAAAATGATCAAGAAATTTTTAGCAACAGTGGTTCATCCTTAGGTGGGGACGAAGGCCAACTTGTTTACTATCCGGAGTATTATCTGCACTTTCATTGGGGGTCGTCGGCCTCTTATTCTTTCTAAATTTTTTTCTTGAAGTCGATGTTTCTTGTTTTACTTGGCTACCACTTGTTGGTCTGATATCATTCACTTTTTCATGCAACATCGGACTCAGTACAATTCCTTATGTTTATAGAGGAGAACTTTTTTCCGTTAAGGTAAAGACCGTGGCCACTATGTTCTCAGCGATTATTGCAGCAATATTATTGTTCGTATCAAAAATGATTGTACCATTATTTAACGCCTCTATTGGTATTTACTCAAGTTTTTGGCTTTACGGTATTATTTGTTTGGTGGGGTCAGTTACTGTTTTTTGCATTACACCGGAAACTAAAGGAAAAAAATTGGAAGAATTTTTAGATTTATTAAGGAAGAAAAAATATGACTGCAATGAAAAAATGTATTGTCAAATCCATTTTTCAAGCAATATACAAAGGGCAAATAAAAAATTATTCAATAACTACTAATTGTTTATTTTCGTATATTTAGACCATGCCGCTCATGTGCATGTCTATCGAAAATGTGTTTAAAAGCCACCGTACTAAGTTAAAAATTTTATTTCGAATGACCTAAACTTGAAAAAAACTGTACTATGCATAAAGCTCAATGAACCAGTTTGACAATATCGACATATTCTATTTTTTTTACTTAAAATAAGAATGAATCGAAAACAAATGACAAAGCATAGCAGTTAATTTTATCCTTTTCTGTAAGAACTGTACCGCCCATATGCATCAAGACAAGTATCCTTTCATCTACTGTAAAATTTAATTTTTAACAATTATTGCAAATGTTTAGTTCAAGCTAAAAAAAGGTACCAAAAATACTTCAATATTCTTCAATTCGCCGAAAATTGATACAATTTATTCAAATGTATGAAATTGATAAAATTAACCATGACTTTTTCGGGTTTTAGTTTTGTCCCTATATTTTTCTTCCAGTAATCGAAGTCGGGTGTGACTGACTTTATAAGTGGACTTAACAACTTCCGAGAAATTGACGTAATGATTTTCACTCACAAAATATTTTTTTTGCATCGAGTTGGGAGTTGGGGGTAAACATCAAATAATGAATGTTAAAAAAAGTAGGGTAGACTCTGATTGAATTAAAACTTTTGTTTGTGAAACGCATGTTCCCGCAAAAGTTGTAGGTGACGAGTGGATACTGGATGTTTGGAACGCTAAAGGTATAGAGGATTTAAAAAAAAGATGATTGTGAGAAATAGTCTATGTAAGGCAGCTGAATATCTTATTAATCAAACAAATAAATTTCTAATAATGTAGCTTGACTTTTACCCAAGCAGTTGAATTTTCAATTAAAAAAGATTAATTTTTAACAAAGTAATTAAACTTTCAATCAAAGAGATGAATTTGAACTAAAAATATAAACCTTAAAAAATAATATCTTATCAAAGTGATTCAACAAAATCTTTCAAACAAAGTAGTAAAACACTCAATCAAAGAAGAAGAACTTTTATCAAAAAATTTGCAATTAGAACTAAAAAAAAGTAATTTTTAATAAAACAGATCAATTTTTAAATCAAAAATATGAATTTTCAACAACAAAAAAAGTTCAATTTTGTGTTGAAAGAGATTTCAGTAGACTTTTCATGATCAAAATCGGAATTTTTTAAACGCAAAATAAGTTTCCACGACAAAAATAAAATTCTCAAGAAAAGAAATCGAAATTTAATTTTTTTTATACAATAACTAAGTTTCTAGAAAAAAATTAAATTCTCAATCCAAAAAGACGAATCTTTAAAGCAAGAGGAATACATTTTTAACAAAATAGTAGAATTTTTATAAAATAGTTCAATTCTCTACCAAATAGTTGATTTTTTATCCAAGAATGATGAAGCTTTTCTTAGACAGATGAATTTTTAATAAAAGCCCAAAACTTTTTTTAAAGTTGAATTTGACTTAGAAAAGATTTCAGTTTTCTTTTCTGCAAGATAATATTAAATTTGAATGAAATATATGAAATATTTGTATAACTATAAGTATTTCTATGAAATACTTGCATTTTTAACAGAACAGTAGAATTTTTAACCAAACAGTTGCATTTTTATCAAATAAACATGTAATTTTTTCCAAAGCAGATGAATTTTAAAATCAAAAGGACAAACGTTTCAGAAAGACTTTGAATTTTCAATCGAACACATTGATTTTTCTACTAAAAAATACGAATTGTCAACTGAAAAAGATAAATTTTAGACCACAAAAAATAATAGTAAAGTTTCCAGTTTAAAAGATTTATTTTGCAATCTAACTAATGAATTGTCCACTAAAATGAGAAATTTTTATTGGAATAGTTGAATTTTTAACCCAGAAAGATAAATGTTCTAACAAAAAAAATTAATTAGAAAATTAAAATTGGAAAAAACCTACTAACTTACAAACAGCTAAACCTATCCACTTCAAACCCGCAAACCCCGAAGCCACCCACTTTAAACCCACATACCCCAAATCTATACACCCTGAACCCTTACACCCCAAACCTATCAACCTCAAGCTCTGCACAAACTCCAAACGCACACGCCTCAAATCCACTAACCTCAAGCTCTATACATACCCCAAACCTGTATACTATAAACCCACACACTTAAAATCGACACATATTAAACCCGCATACCTCAAACCTATACAACCCAAACTCACCAACTTCAAACCCACATGCCCCAAACCTACAAATTCCAACCTCACTCACCCCAAACCCACTAACCCCAAACTCTCTTACCCCACACCCTCTAACCCTAAATTTATTTACACCAAACCCATAAGTTTAAAGACTACAAACTCTGACACACACACCCCAAATTCACACAGATTAAATCTGCACAACCAGAATCCTTACACCCTAAAGCTCTAAATTGTGTGTTCACGAGCCTCAAACCTACACACTACAGACTCACACACCTCAAACTAATATACCGTAAGTCTATTAACCCCAAACCCTGACACACCAACCTCAAATACCTTAAACTCACCAACACAAAACTCAGGAATCCCAAACCTACACACCCACAAACCCCAAGCCTAAATTAATAGACGCCGAACCCCAAGATTGAGCTCACAAGTTTTAGGGCCAAGAATCGTGGGTCTGTGTGTTTGGGGTTTAAAGGCTTAAGGTTGGTGAGTTTTGGATGTGTAGATTTGGGTTTTTTGTAGGACTTGAAGTTGGTGGGGTTGGGGAGTAAGGTTTCAGGGTGGATATAATTGGGATGTGTGGGTTTGGGGTGGTAGGGTTTAAGGTGGGTGGGTTTGGGGTTATGGTTTGTGTCGGTTTAGGGTATGTGGGTTTGGATTTTGTACAGAGTTTGAGATTGTTGGATTTGGGGTGTAAGCATTTAAGGTGCGTGGATTTGGAGTTTTTGCAGAGATTGAGATCAGTGGGTTTCGCGAATAAGGTTTCAAGGTGTGTACATTTGAGTTTTTGCAGGGTTTGAGGTTGGTGGGCTTGGGATGTAAGGGTTTGGGGTGTGCAGATTTGTGGCAAGTGGGTTTCCGGTACGCAGGTTTAGGGTGTGTATTTGTGTTTGGAGTGGGTGGGTTTAGGTGTTTGTGGGTTTGGGGTGTGTGTGTTAGAAGTAGTTGAGTTTGGGGTTTGTGAGCTTGAAGCTTATGAACTTGTGGTTTCTGACCTTGGAGTTTATAGACTTGTGGTTAGTACACTTGGGGTTTGTGAGCTGAGGCTATGTGAACTTGAGGTTTGTATGCTTGGAATTGATAGCCTCGAGTTTTCTGGTTAGTAGAATGAAAGAAGGGTGGATAAAAACATAAAGAAACGAACAGTAAGAAATATTTTAATCTCACGTTTGTGAATCTGAAGTTTTTTAGCTTGTTTGTTTTTTAATTTACTCTAACTTCTGATGTGCTGGCTCAATTTTGCCACCGGATTTCAGTTCAGCGACCCAAAACACATATAGTACACATATTTAGATCCCTGTAAACTCTGTGCAAAAAATGGTGTGGTCCTGTGTTATTAATCAAATGGAATATAAATTGGCGTGCTGATTATGAAAGTAAGAAAAAAATAGTATGTCAAGAAAATATTAGAATAATGTTCAGAGATCTTAAAACAAATAACAGCGGGGAGATATTGGTAATATTACGCTATGAGATGGGCTTGTTTATTACAAATACTTATTTAAGCCATAAAATGATCCACTTGTATACTTGGTACAGAAGTAAGAGCCACAGTAGTGAAGTGATTTCTTATTATTGACGAGCAGGGAGAACTTGAAATAGAAAAATGCCAATTTTTCGTTATATTTGTTTATAAAAAATTCAAAGATAAATAAAAAATTAAGCTATGCAACTTGCTTAAAATTGTTATCAGCTTTTTTGAATTTTGTTTTCGTCTATTTCAATAATTCTATAGATAGCGTTTTTTCTTAAATTTGCTACTTTTTGTCCACTTTTTAATTGCAGTGAAGTAATAATTTGAGTCAACAAAAACAATTATTAAAATGATTTATTATTACTGTCTTTAATATTCTCCTCGCCTAATAATAGAAATTTTAGGTTTTTCTTGAAATATTTAGCTGTTAGTCTATTTTTTACTTGAAGTAACTTAATAATTAATTAAATGTAGTCAACAAATATTGTTCAAATAAATTATCATTTTTTATAACTATCTTTAACTTGCAACATAGAATTATAATATTGAATGGCACAATGTGTACAGTTTAGACTGTGTTCAAATTTTAAAAAAATTATAAATATAGTAGTAGCGTAGTGGAATCTACGGTCGTATATTCAAAAGATAGCTATTTACTCAACTGCGCATGCGTTGCACTCTGCTTCTATTTGGTTGCTATTCGCGCGTAATAAAAAATGATAAAAAATATTATTTTTCTCGCTTATTATGAATATTGGCATTTTAACTTATAAAAATGGCCATTTCTAATATTTCTACTAATATTTTACTAATATCTACTAATATTTCAAATAACCTGAAATATTTTCTTAAAAACTTTTCATTTTTTGCAACAGTTTTTTTGTCTACATCCCTTTCTGGCATATTAAAAAAAATAAAACGATCCTAATAAATGGTAGCTTAATATTTTTGGCGAGATGATTAGCTAAAACTAACTTTTCGATTTTTTCAAAAAGTAAATCAATTGAGAGAAAACTAACTTTGCTTGCAATAACATGTTAATAAATCCTAAATAATAGTTTGTTTTCAGAGCATTTTTATTCTTTAAATGACAACTCAAGTTTGCCAGGAAATATTTGAAAATGTTAATTTGCAGGGAATCGTTTCGCAAAAAATTAAACTATAATTCATTAGAATAATATTTTTTTAAATTTACTGTAAGTTTTATAGACAAAACAATTTGTTCCAAGAAGAAAACATTTTTTTCTGAAACCCGTTCTTTAAGTGCCAGTTCTAATTGAATTTTAACTTAAAATACCTTTATTTGAAATTCTAAAGATTTAGGTGGTAATCTGGCCCCGATTGGGATTACCGATCTAGGCCCGTTCGGGGCAATAACGAAATTTATACACGAAAAGTAGATAGAAAAATACTTTTCTTCATTTACTGTACCTAGAAAAAGTTTTCATTGGAAGAACAAAATTTTGATTCAGTCAACCCCATATTATAATTATTATATGGACGACAAAATATTTGATTGATCAAAAAAATTGTTTGGGTTAGTAAACCTTGTTTAATTATACCATATCTATTGCTTTACACTAGCAAATAATTTGTTTGTTCTATGTAAAATTTTTTTTAATCCAAGCAAACATTTTTCTTGATACAAGAAAATATTTTAGTTAATTAAAATAAAAGTTTTTGCTGGTTTAAGGAAAGAATTTGGTTGATTAAACTATAACTAGTTGTTGGTCTAAACATAAACGACACCACACAATGTAAATTGTAAATGGATCACCATGAAATAGTATTATTTCATTAATACCTTTTTTAAGTTTTTTTTAAATTTTCTACTAAACTCTCCAATTGTTGTTAGTATCAAATGCTAAAAACTTTTTGAAATAAAATTAAAAATTGGAGAAAAAATAGGAAAAAATTGATAATTGTTAAAAAAGTCAGAAGTTTGATACAAATAATTTTTTTAAAAATCGCGACAGGGTATATTCGCGAGAATATAAAGTTCTAGTATATACGGCACTTCCCATTCTCCACAATTGACTCAATTTCCCTAGGAGCATTTAAAGGAGCGATATTAAGGTGAATGCCGTAGGAGTGACAGAGATGGT
>NC_046657.1:70563175-70565369 GCF_010883055.1 Belonocnema kinseyi | reverse complement strand
CCGCATGCAAGGATAAGGCTGCGTACTCTGAGAGGTCGCCCGGTATCCCAGAGTCACCGTTCTAGACACCTCACCCAGATGCCATTCAGCTTTCGGCACGGTGTTCACACCTCCGCTTGGAGGTTAATTCCTTCGGGACCACCCCTGGACAATTGTCCGCGACTGCCTATTTATTTTTGTAACCATATTCAGCAGAAACACTTGGTACAGGGACTCTCTATCCGCAACCCGAGGACGCGTTCGGTGGCTTTGTCATAGGCCCTTATACAGATTGCCTAGGCATTATATATAATGATCAGAGACAAAGTCAGGATTTTCCGAATTTTTAAATAAACTTATTTTCAAATTTTCAATAAGTTTGAGCTAATAATTAAGTCAAGCAGACAAACATAAATGTTGATACAATTGAGTATTATTTTAAATAATATTGCCTTCGAATAATGATAGAAAGTTGCAGTTTTTTCGTAAATATTCAACATTTGGTCACTTTTCAAGTAGTTTAGTCTGTTTTCTTATAAATATGTGTTCAATTTAAAGATTTGAAATGTAATTGACTATTTCATAAATTGTCCAGGCAGTGTTTGACAGTTTTTTAAATTGAATCCATTCTGTATTATTCTTAATACAACATTAATTGAATGGTCGGGAACCTTAAGGGGTTAACCTTTATTTGGGTAATTTTTTAGAAGATCGAAAAATCTCTTCCACTGTAACGTCATGGGATAACCTTTTTTGGAACTCTTTTATTTGATTAAAAATAGAACAATTTAATTTTTTCACTTTATGAAGAAAGAACGATACGTATGACAGATTGGACAATACGCCTTTCATATCATGTATATGGATTTGAATTATTTCAACGTTGCAAATCCCTAAAAAATTACTTTTGTTTATCAATTGTCTTTTATCATAATAAATTGTATTTTTCTGACCAACAGGAAGCTATTTAAATAAGTCACAAATAGTATCCGATTTTCAATTTTTCACTGAGTATTATTTTTTAAACAACTACTGTTTGCTTAAACCATTTTTTCTCACATGTAAAATGTAAAAAGCTATAATTTTTGGGATAAATCATACAGTTGATGAATTTCAATAATAATATTTGAAATATAACATATTTTGAAATTAATTATTTGAACCATTTTTTTAAAACAATTTTTCCCGAGCAGGTTAATGGCAGGTTAATGGCACAATTAACGAATGATAAAAGTAATTTTTTCAGGATATTTTTCAATTACTTAAACAATTTTTATTCATTTAAACAATTTTTCCATCCTGTAAATCGTAAAATATTTTCATTTAGGTAAGAAATATTATTCTTGAAATCAATCAAAATTATTTACATACGATTGATATTTTTTAAATTGTGGATCATTTACGGGCACAATACAAAAGGGTTAGGTGCGTCAGCATTAAAAGTTATTAGGTGAAAATTAATACTTGAATATACCTTAAAAGACTGTCAAGCTTAATTTACAGAAACGTAGTAAAATGTGCTTATTTTTTCATTTTTCCAAAAGACGAGCACTTTTTATTTTAAGTCCCATAATAATTTCAAAAGATCAAGAGCACCAGTCAATGTTGACCGATTTGAAAAAAATTTGAAATTTATTCATCTCATAAGACAAACAAATTTGGGAAGTGGAAAGGGGTGATCGACTGGTAAAAATCAAAATTAAAATTTTTACGAGTATAAATGTGGACACACTATTCTGCCACTCATTCAAGGCCTTTTTTATAAATCTGAAAACCTTAAAAAATGTCATTTCTGAAAATTACAAAAAGACAAACTTTTTTGTTGAATAAAAAACGGTTAAAATGGTTTTTGAGAAATTGCTTATAACGAATCTTTAAGAAAATGTATTAGATTTTAATTTCAACAAAAATCAAGATTTGATGAAAATTTTAAATTAGAAATTGATTATACTATTTAATGCTTCTGTAATAAAATTAGCCTTTTTCAGATCGTAGTTTGCTTAAAATTGAGTAAGAAAACATGATGTCACTGAGGACAGTGTCTATGCAGTGAGTCCTTGTCATCAAATGAAAATGATTACAGTAATGCCATATTGTAATAAATAACGAGTAAACGTGTGTTGACTTCTATAAATGTACGATATTTTGCATGGCCTTCTTTAACTGCATAATTATATTCAAAATAACGATTATAGACTTTGCCTATCTCGTGTCG
>NC_046657.1:70560159-70563075 GCF_010883055.1 Belonocnema kinseyi | reverse complement strand
ATGGGTTGCGCGCGCAACTCAGTCATTTACAGTGGCTCCTACTATATTCACACGGACATAGCCCTGTCATAGTATTGGACCGCATCTCGTTTCAGATCTGGGTACCCCCCATCCCGTGCAGAAATTCCAATTTGGATCTGATCGGGGCCAGATCGGGCAGAATTTGGCCCAAATCAGGCTATCTAGATTGGGCCAGACTCGAAATCAAACGCGATGCCCGATCGGGGCCCAAGCGCTGCGCCCAGAGATAACCATACCTGGCCCCGATCGGGCCCATATTAATTTACTTTTCTTATTCTTATTTAAAAGGTATTATCAAATAAAATAATATTAAAATCGAATATATCACCTCCTTAACTGAAATTTAAGAATATAAATATCAGGTTATCTAACAGATCGCGATATGAAAAAATTGGAGTATGTAAGACACTTTTTTCGAGCAAACGGAAAAAGTCAAACGACGCAACATAACAGCCAGCATTTGTGTATGTTAAACCATTTAAGTATTTTGCAATATATTTTTGGATTTAATTTCTAAATTGAAGTTGCTTTCAATTTCTATATTGAACCTAATTGTGGAAAGTATCAAATCACCTAAAAATACGTGAAAATAAATATTTTTATGACGTCATTGTTGATCGAATTCGTTTTCACATTCAACAAATGAAATATTACTTTTGCTACTTTTCTTCTGATTAAATAAACTCATTTTGAGGTTAGGTTCATTTTAACATTCTTAATAAATGTACGTATTTTAGTCTTCAACACGTAATTCAAGAATATTTTGAAGTATACTATACCTACGCATTCGTCTTGTGCTCACTTTTTGCATTTTTTCTCACTTATTTTGTCACTTTTCCAAATAATGATGGAAATATTTTTGACGCTTGACACTTTACGTTGAAACTTGGGCGATTTGGAGTCAACCCACTTTAGTCCCCGAAATTAATGGAGCGCCATCTACTGGCAAGCTTGGCTGTTAAGTCGGGGTCTAGAAAAGTTTAAAGGCAATTTTTTTTTATTTTACAGAATTTAAAAAAATGAGTAAAAATTTGAATAATTTTTAAATATAAGAAGATTAGAAAGTCTTACAAGATTAAAAAAAATATATATTATTTTCCTAATATCTGTATCTGTATCTGTATTAATAAAATAATGTTCTTATACTGGAAATTTAACTATATTATTTTTAGTTCAAAATTTTTTTTATTTGTAAATTTAACAATTTTGTTGAAAATATGTTGTTTTATTTTTGCTTGAAAATTGGCCTGTCTCAGTTAAAAATTAATCTTTTTTGGAAGAGAATTATTCTTCTTGTTAGAAATTCATCTATTTTAATTAAAAATTAATTTCTTTGGTTTAAAATGCATTTTTTGATAAACTTCTTTTCCTTTGATATGAAATGGTTTAAAGTGAAACCGTACAAAATCCTAAACAAATTTTTACAAGTTTTAATTATTTTTCAATCGTTTTAAAATTTCTGAATATCTCCTAATCTGACTCCGTTTTTTACATTGAAAATTAAACTATTCTTCAGAAAATTTTATCTTTTTTCTGAAAATGTATTCATTCTATTTTTGGTAAAATACTTATTTTCTAGTTTTAATCATCATTTTCAAAGTTGAAAATTTAAAGATTTTTTCAAATTTCTTAAAAGTATTTTTTAGTCGTAAATTCACCTTTTTTTAATAGGAAATAATTGTTTTCATTTAAAAATTAATTTTTTCGTTGATAATTCCACTGTTTTGTTGAAAATTAGATTTTTTTTTTGGTTGAACAAATATTTTTTTATGCGGAAAAATTGACCATTCTCAGTTAAAAATTAATCTTTTCAGGTAAAAATTTATTCTTCTTGTTTAAAAATTCATCTAACTTAATTAAAGATTAATTTCTTTGGTTGAAAATGCATGTTTTGATCAAACTTCTTTTCTTTTCGTATAAAATGGTTGAAAGTTCATGTAGTTTTTTGGAAATTAAATTATTTTAATGAAAATTTTTTGGTTGGAAATTTATTTTTTAAAATGATAATGTAACCGTTTTTCGTTGAAAATTTATCTATTTATTTAAAAATTCGTTTTTTTTTGTTGTTTTAAAATTGATTTATAAAATTTTAAATTTCTGTTTTTTGTAGGAAATTATTGGTTTGAAGATTAAATTATTTGGTTACAAATTCGATTTTCTGGTCGAAAATTTAAATACTTTTTTGAAACTTTGATTTTTTGGGTTTGATAATTGTTTTTAATTGAAAATGTAACTATTCAATTTTTCATTGAAACATTATTTTTCAGTTGTAGATTTAATTGTTTTTTCATTCGAAATTAATTTATTTAATGCAAATTTAATTGTTCAATTTTTTTCTTAAAAATAATCTTTTTTTATTACAAATTAATTTATTTTGTTGAAAATTCCATTTTTTATCTGAAAATTTAACTAGTCCATTTTTGGTTTAATGCTTATTGTGTCAGTTTAAAATTCGTTTCTAAAGACGAAAATTGAACAATTTTGTTGACATTTTTTTTCTTAAAAAATTATCTTTTTAATTATAAATTTATCTTCTAAGTTCTTTAGCTCGCACAAGCCTGCCCGCGTTCACTACGCGTGCGCGCGCAAAGCAACTTATCGGTATTAGTTTTCGCACCGTATAGTGTCGATTGTATATTTATACCACTCTAACCTCAAAATCTCCACTTAAGCCAGATTTTTTCGCCTTTCGTGATATTAAATACTGTTCCGTACCGTATCATTACAACTTTTTACTTCCTTCTGACGTTGCATGAATTTTTTCTAACAGCGTATGTAATCCAGGTATTACATATAATGCCTATTAATTTTAGGCAAAGTAAATTATCGAATACTTATTACATGCTTTGCCTAGGCAATATATATAATGCCTATTCATTTCATATAAAGTATATA
>NC_046657.1:70555001-70560059 GCF_010883055.1 Belonocnema kinseyi | reverse complement strand
GCGCGCGCAACTCAGTCATTTACGGCGGCTCCTACTATATTCACACGGACATAGCCCTGTCATAGTATTGGACCGCATCTCGTTTCAGATCTGGGATCACTGACCCAGGAATGCTTATCCTGCTACGAATTATATACCACGAGTAGAAAAGAAAAACGAGAACAAATAGTTTGCGTATGCCAATTTAAGTACTAAATATTACAGATATTTAAAGAGTTATGAGCAAATAAAATAATTAGTTCATACTTGAAATTATTTTATTATAAACTTTTTGTATTTGTATCTATTTGTATGTCATTTGTTTTCACGTAACATTCACAACGAAAAATAATGGTCTAACGATTGGCATACAAATTTAGCGTGTACAATACGCTACGTAACAGTAATAAAGTAAATGGTAAAATTGCCTCACACTCAGAAAAATGTTTGTTTGAATCAAACAAATTTAGTTTGAGTTAAACAAATTATTTCTTTAATAAGGGGTGAAACAAATCTCTTGTTTAAAATAATTAAAGTTATTGTTTACATTGAATATACATTTTTTCAATTAATTATAGACTTTGTCCAAGTGAAGTAAATCCTTTTTTTACAATTAACCTCAAAATTAAGCATTCTTTATAAAGATAATGTATGAGCTCGATAATATGTTTATTCTTAATCAAAATTATCGTTGTATATGTAAAACCAGAAACACGTATTCATTCCGAAGCTTAATTCTGGTTAATTGTTAACTCTGTGTTTCTAATTTCTGAATAAAACGATCATAAATTAGAATAATGAGAAATAAACCAGAGTCAGATATTTAAATTGAATGTATGTATAAGTGCTACTGCTTTTAATTATATAATGATGATTATAATAGAGAAAACATGATTTGTGTCATAAATCATCTTTATAAAAAAGGAAGTTCCCAGTGGGCACAAAATTTTCGCGACGTCTTTACAACATCGTTACGACATATTTAAGACATCCTCACGACATCCTATGTTTATTTCGTTTCTGTGTCTTTGCGGTATCGTAAAGACATCGTCAGATCATACGACTTATTTACGATATCGTAAAGACACCTTAACGACATGGACATAGGATGTCGTAAAGTTGTCATAAAGATGTCGTAACGATGTCGTAAAGACGTCGCCAAGCCTTGTGTCCACTGGTTTAGTATTGAAAAAGACTTACATTCGAAATCTTCAATTATATCCAAGGTAAACGCCCTACAATTCAAGTAATTCCTAAAGTAGAGATAATTCGTCCATTTTTCAATTAATTTCAGATTTTACAGTACATCAGAACCTTCAGAATGATACAACAATGAACAAATACCAATTCCATCAAATCAGAGGGCTGCTTCCACTGTACTGTCCAATACAAAAAATGTGTCACGAGAGTTGAAAACCGCCATGCGGCGGCGTTAGTAGTAACTTTGTTTTACAAACCCATAAAGTACCTTGGGAAAATTGCATAAAAATTACAAAATAAATATGAAAAACACTTTAAACTTAATTTTTCTTCATAGTTTAGAGTCAAGTAGTAAAAGAGATTTATTTACTTTCGTATTATTTTCTTTAAAATAGAAAAAAGCGCCAAAATTGACATAATTCAAATTTAAAAAACTTACATAGATATTCAGAAATTATAAACAATAATAAAATAATAAATAATGAATACACAAATGAATATAAAAAGTGCCGAAAATATATATTACTATCGAATTATAAAATTTTACAAATTTCAAATAAAGACAAGTTTTTTAATTAACAAAAAATAAAATCTCAAATTTTAAAGTATCCAACACTAAAATTCACCGACTTCAAGACCGACTTTTAAAATAAACGAATTATTAAGTTCCCGACAAATCTTTTAATTCCCGAAATTTCTAATTTTGCAACATACTTACTTGATTATCAATTTATAAGTAATTTATAGAATTATAAATAAGACAAAAAATGTAATGAATCATCAATTAATAATTTATTAATTATTTTCAGAAATTTTAAATTGCGTTAAAGTCAAAATACAGAAATAGAAATATTTATTCTTTCTTTCGTTATTTTGTATTAGTCCCGGATATTCAAACACTTTAAAATATAGTGATGAAGAGCTAATTTCTTCATATTGCTGCTTTACAATATAATGCTACTATATAATAAATATAATTATTATATCTATATATGACAAACAAGGAATATGATAAAGCCTTAAATATATTTTTTCATTACAATGAAATAAAAAACTCTTGAATGTGATATTTTTTAATCAATTAGACCTTGTAGCGAAGCTGAAATATTTTAACATTTGTATATTTCCAAATTCAAAATTATTTTCAGTTCTACTAAATACTTCTTGAATTTACCCGCTTTTTGTTTGTTTTTATTTTGTAATGTTACCATATTGAAACATTTTGCTTTAAAATCTTTTGAACTATTTTTAGAAATTTTCGAAAACCGTTTGTTATGTTTAAGAACCTTTTTTAATTTTTTTCTGCATTTTTTATTTATTCTACAAGATTTGAAAAATTTCCCTAACATCTGTCAGCTTCTTCTTTGACCAATTTTGAAATTTTCTAAAATCTTTTAAAATAATTTCTTCAAAATAATTTTTCGAAATAAAAAGTTATTTCAATTTTTCCTAGGAACCTGAAAAAATATCTCAAACTTACTCAAATCTTTTCCAAATTATGTAATATGACAAAATTGCAAAATTTTGCCTAAAAATCTTTTAAAACCTTTATAAAAATTAAAAAATCTCCCACGAATTTCAAGAACTTTTTTCACATCCTGACATAATCCAGTTTACATGAAAAATTTGTAAAACTTGAAAAATTAAAAAAAAAAATTTAAACTACATTTTAAAATATTAAAAATTCAAAATTATTCTTTTACAATAAAACCGAAACCATTTCTCCTTACATCTTTTATAATTATTAAAAAGCTTCTAACTCTTTTATTTGGGGTCTTCGGGCACTTTCATACCGTAGCGATAATTAATGGAAATGATAAAAAAAAAAGAAAAACACTATTAAAAAAACAACTGTGTCATTTTCACAATAATTATATAAATAAATTGTTTTATTGATACATTTTAAAGAGTTTTTAACGGCTCTACATGAAAAAAGACACATAACAGTGAAAACAATTAGAACAAAGTTACTACTAGCGCCGCCACATGGCCGTTTTTAACACATAGGCTATTTTCAACTTTCGGTGACAGGAGGCTGCATCAAATAAATCACATGATAAAGTAATTCAGATTCTAGGTTAGTTACTCAGGAACCGCCGGCAGCGCTTTAGCACACCTAGCGGAATTTTGTACTACTGCTTTGTACTATATTTTTTGTTCGAATCAAACAAATATTTTTTTTAATTCGAATAAACATATTTAAAAAAAATGCATTGTTTAATAAAAGTCAATGTTTTCTTTAAATCAAACAAATTGTACTAAGCAAGTCTTCAGTGCATTCTGGCAATAAATATACGATTATAGCTACTAATATTGAACGCAATACATGTGTTACAATTATGCAAATGAAAAAACTACTATATTAGCACCCAATCTAGCAGAACGATAAATAGCATACGCGATTTTATTATTCAAGTAAATAAGTATTTTTTTATTCATAAATAAAGTATTGTACACGTTGGATTCGTATGCCAAATGTGGAATCATTATTTCATGATATAAATTTTATAAAATGGAAAGTGGCATAGGATAATTGGTTATGAAAAAATTCTTTCTTTTTTTGCAAGTTACCTTTTGCGTATGAAAATAATTCAAACACTTTTAAAATGTATGCCATCCTTTTTACATTATCATCAGAGAAGGTATTAGATTTGTGTACAATTTTACCCCCCCCCCCCTCAGTATTTGTCAAATGTCCACGTTTTGAGACGCTCTGAATCCGTAAAGCAGTTTTTTACAAATGTCTCTGTCTGTATGTCTGTCTGTCTGTAGCAAGCCATTTTGGATGAAAATTCAAAAACTGGGCACATTTTGAATATTTCTGAGACGATTTTTTTCTAAATTCAAAAATTCTTTGTGCGTTTATTCATAGTATTTAAAAATTCGAACAATTTATCCTTATAACTTTTTTCATAAAATCTAAAGTTACTAGGGTTACAGCATTTACAAAATTCCAAAAAGCACATGAAAATTATCATTTTAAGCGAAATAAGGCAGGATATGAAAAAAATCATGAGAAGAAAAATGTGGCTTTTGAATGCCCCAAAAGATTATTATCACTTTTTGAATTTTTTTATAAAATAAAAGATTCTAATTTTGACAGTATATAATATAAAGAATAATCCAAAAATTACATTTACAAAAAATTTGCCCGCTGCGTGGGCGCATTCTGAACACAACTTTTGTTTCTTAATTTCTTTTTCATCGCGTGTGCAAGGTTTCAGAAAATTAAATTTTTTATGTTTTTAATGCTATTTTTTGCGATTAAAACCAAAAACAGAACTATCAAAAAATTATTCTTGACAAATAAATCATTTGTGAATTCTCATCAGAAAAGGTATTATATTTATGTAAAATTTACCCCACCCCCCCAGTTTTTGTCAAATGACCACGTTTTGAGACTCCTTAATCCGAAAAATAGGTTTTTACGAATGTTTCTATCTGTCGGTCTTCCTGTATGTATGTATGCCTGTCTGTATGTGAGCACGATGACTTTTGGAAAAATTATTCTATTAGATTGATCTCTAGTACACTCTTTGAGTGTCCTAAACTGTAGGTCAATTTTGTCAGCAGGTTATTTTAGATATAAAATTCAAAAAGTGAGCGCATTTTTAATATTTTTGAGACCATTTTTTTGAAAATTCCGAAAATTTTCTGTACGGATGTTTATACTATTCAAAAAGTTAAACAACTTATTTTATCCTTATTATTACAGAATTTGGAATTTCCTTGAAAAATCCAAAATTCTGACCTTCACAGCATACAAAATAATGGAACATCCAAAAATTACAATTTTCACGCAACAATTTCACGGTATTTTAAAGATTCTTAAATATATAAATGCATTTAAAAAACCAGAGCAGTCTTGCCGTTTTTAAC
>NC_046657.1:70551148-70554901 GCF_010883055.1 Belonocnema kinseyi | reverse complement strand
TAGAAGTTGAAAAACTGCAAGGCTGCTCAGTAGACCGTACCCGTGCAGAAATGTTGTTGGGGCGCTGGTCGGGCCTACATCGGGAAAAATGTGGCCCCGATAGGGTAATCTGTCTAGCACTAGACCGTAAATGAAGCGTCCTACCCGACAGGGCCAAGATCTAGGCATCCAAAATGTGGGTCCGATCTGGTCCAGATATCTCCCTCTAATTTTTAATTTCTATAATTAGTAAATTTTAAAAGTTTTTTCATTATATTTTTTTCAGACTTTGTGTTTTAAAAAAATTCAATGTTGCAATATTCTGCATTATTGAACAGTTTGTATTGCTTGAATTTATCGTTAAGAGCATGCATTTCGTAGGAAACTATTATGTTTAAGAAAAACAATGTTAAAATTTAGAGCTATAACACACAAACATACACTTAAATTAATAGATAAATTTCAATTATAAATATTTTTGAATCTTTTTAATGTTCTTTTAGAATGTCTTTTGTTTGACTAACGCACATGGGACAGGTGGAATGAGATTTTCAAAATGAGGTTATGTTCGAGAAAATATTAAAAGCATTTAATCTATAATGTTACTAATTCGGAAATTCATATATTTTGTATAAAGTAATGTTTTGATGTAATGTGAATACATAGGAAGTTGACGTACAGTTTCAGGAATGGAAATGATGTTAATGCAGTCTCAGAGGAAAAATTAAAGTTGGACGTCCCTAACCTCAAAATTCACTATATTCGGAATGTATGACATTCGACCTTGACAATATAAGTATTTTTAGAATCTTTTTTCAAAATTCCAAAAATCAGTGAAAATTATTAGATCTTTTAAAAATACATATTATTGTTAAAATGTTATAATTTTTATTATTTGTTCGATAAAATTTAGATCGAACTGCTAAACTTTGCAGCATTTCTGTATTTTTTACATTCATCGTATATTTTCTCGAATACTATCAGTTGTAGGGTATAAAAATATACGAATATACGAAGTTTCGAATCAATCGGAGGTAAGCACTTTTCGGTAGTTTTTCCTCATCTTCATTGCGGATATAAGAAATTTTACTAGCATTTCTGTGCTTACGAACTCGCAATTAACTTTTTGCTTTTGGCATTTTAAGTTTGATGTAAACATAACAATATCACTAAGACAACATAAAACTGGACATAATCTTGTCTAACCTAACCCGACGTGATTCCGATGCGAGCCACACTATTTGCCCCCTTGCGGCCACTTGTGGAAAATCCGATCAAGCCCAGATCGGAACTTGGGAATAAGTTGGGCAATTTCTGGATGGGTATGGGTAAAGTGTAAATCATGAAAAATATTAGAAATGAACAAATTGAGTTCATGGAAAACGATTAAAGTTTCAATAGAATGTTTGAGAACAAATTTTGTTTGAAAAGAATTCGCATTTTTTTAAACGGGACAATGACACTACGTCTGTTTTAATACCAATGTAAGTTATGAATTATAATAATATACATTTATGGGAATGATTTAAAATTTCAGAGATAGACTCGAGTGCGAAACACGAGATATGTGATGAGAATGTATTTGTTAAGGCCAAAGGAGATTTAACAAAAGAGAATACATCATTACCAAATTGATGAACTGAATTCCTAAAAATAAATTCAAGAATCTAGCGAACCAATTTGGACAAACAACACAAAATGTTCCCATTGGAATCTTAAAAAAAGGAACACTTCTCACCCCTCCTTTCCTCCTAAGAAAGAAAAAAAGGAAAGAAAACTGTTCATCTTTACTTTAAACGAAAATAAAAAGGAGGAAAGAAAAATGAGAAGGCAACCAACCAAATACCCTTTCGTCTCTTTTTCATTTATAAAAATAAAATAAAATGGAATTAAAAATAAAATAAAATATGAGTGCCGAAACGTTGGTGATTATTACAGATATTTTTTAAATGCTTTTTATTGGGATTTGATAATGGTGGAAATAAAGAGGACTTAAGAAATAAAAAAGAGAAGGAAGGGGGGCACGAAACGCGAGATTAATGTATCATCGAGCGCGAAGCGAGAGAACCAACAGTCGCGCGCCGTAGGCGCGCTCAAATGAAATAACCAATTATTCCGTGTTATTAGAAAGAATAATGCAATTTCGAAAAATAGAACTAGCACATTCACACGCGTTAATCGTATGCTAGATACTTATTCATAATTTACATAACAAAAATAACAATTTTGTAAAATGTTCTACATGAGCTAATTATTGTTTTTAGAAGCTCATTTTTTTTGCAAGTTTCATGAATTATTTCAAGGTTTCATACACCCGGAAATAGTATGCCAATTAGCTTTCGCCGATTAAATTTTCTCAATTATTCTCGAACACCATTTTGCATACGCTAATTGATCTTTCGGAAACATCAATTTTTTTCTCACAAATTAATAATTTTATTATATTGTCAGTGCAAGCGAGCAGTCCAATTTTATTTGTTCGTAATTCGTCAAATATCTATAATATTCAGTACTAAAATTGACATACGGAAACTAATCCTTCCTGTTTTCCTGTCACTATCTCCTGGTCTATTACGGTTTCTTCATCTATCTTTCAACCATCTCGAATATTATTCTTGTGCTTATGTATCCATCGTTTCGAACGAGCATCTTGCTTTCTGGACCTTGTTTATTTTTGAAGTTACCTGTCGATTGGCTCGTATATAATGATCAATGTAAATAGTAACATTGCAATACAAAATGTAATTTTTGTCTTCTGAAACTATTACTGAAATCTATCTATAGAAAGTGACAAACACTGCTTAGTTTATATTTTCTCGGAGCAATTACGTATAAACACCTATGTATGATGTACTCGGATTGACAACATTAGTCTGGATCGCAAGGACTAATATATTTTTTTTGTAGAATTAGAATGTCGCTATTAAGCCAAATACTGGATGACCCACTATATCCACTTCATACTGATCTAACAATTTGGGGTGCTCGCTGTGGATAACTTTTCGTCTCCATTTGGGTTTCTAATTTCTCTACGAATTCTGTCCTGCTATTTCGAAGCCTCCTCTGAGGCTAAGTTCTGCGGCGTGTATCGAGATCCGTTTCACAGATGGGGTTACAATGCGTAACATGTGACACGCCCTTCCCTTTTTAGCGCGCCAAAGGTGAAAGTTTTAAAATAAGTAAACCAAATTTCAAAGTGAATTTAAACTACTTTACATTTTATTAAACCAAATATAAAATTTATATATATCAGATCCTTTTCAAGAATTCAATTAAGTTCAACTCTGATTTTAAAACGAAGCGAATCAAAGATTAACCGGACGCGACCGTGGCAAGGATCTGTCTGATTTTTCTGAATGAGTTCTTGTGATCAATAGGTCTGACACAGCAACCCATGATCCCCTACTCTCTGTAAATTTTCTTACATTTTATTTGCCTTACAAGGAAAGCAACCAATGAGTCTTCTTAATCTCACTTATAATCTTGATAAAAAAAACCGCCTACGCGATAATCACGGGTTCTCCCTTGACACGTGCAAAAATTCATGATGGCCGCGACGGCGCTTGCGGCACATTAAACGGATAAGAAGAAACTATTTTTAAGCACGTACAGGAATTCTACAGTTACGAGGGTAGTTCAATAAGTCCTTAGAATGAAGTATGAAAACAATTATTTTTGGGTATATTTTTTTTTATTTTTCAACATAATCTCCTTGGAGCTCTATACACTTGGTCAATCGCTTTTCAAGTTTTTTTAATCCTTCAGAAAAGTGCG
>NC_046657.1:70539379-70551048 GCF_010883055.1 Belonocnema kinseyi | reverse complement strand
TAAAAACACGTAAACTCAGAAGATGTGGACTGTGACTGCACCATATACCTAGTCGGGAGTGGTGCTGACTGAAAACAGATGATTTGGAGCGATTCGCGCGCCGTATGTTGGTCATTCTAAGGACTTATTGAACTACCCTCGTATAATTCGGACAAGTACACTTCCACCGACAAAGCGCCTCCAATAATGTTATTTTGACTCAACAATTCACAACTCAAATACCTTTGCGTAATTGAAATTTAAGAGTCTTCAGCAACATCCCTCGAAATAAAAATCCAAACTAATTTAAATTTCTGCACCCAAAGTTTTAATCGATGATCCGCGAAACCAAAACCCATTAGGATAATTATATTTATGAGAATTCTCATTGGTCACTTCCTGTTAATATTTCTTGCCAAAATATAAGCGATTCTGTATACAAAATATTATGTGCAGGAAACTCCATAGCATTAAAATCAGTCCTTTCTAATTTCCGTTTCGGCTTTATACAAAGAAGTCTTTGTGTGCATAGTTATTTTATTACAACAACATCGTATTTCCTGTTCAAACAAGTTGACCAGCCACTTGCGATTGCCAAATACCCATTCAAGCTATAATCTTATATTCTTAATTTTTAACTATAATCCGAATAGTTTTAATTTTTGCCGCTAAGATATTATTATTTTGTCGGTAAAACAGCAATCTGTTACGAACATCTTGCTTGATCTGTCATGATTTAACTACGCTTTCATATTGATCATATGCTGCAGCTTGTCGTTTGTTATCCTTATCGTGGTTTTCAAGTGAAAAAAGAAACATGGACTTCAAGTAAAAACATTACAAAGAAAAAGAAGCTTACGATTGCCAATGAAAGTGCAGACAATACTCCACCCTGCAAAAAAGGTTTGTCTTCTTCCCCACCGATCAGCTATTTCATAAAATGAAAAGCCAGAAAACATTTGTATTCCTGTCATGATTAACATTGAGTATCCTGGTGCTAAGGAAGAACCACTGTTCCTGAAAACAGTTGATTAACTATAAAACCAAAAGGATGATTTATGTTACAAAATAGCTTCAATTTCAAACAAAAAATAATTTTTAAGACCATCAGATAAAATATCTTAATAATTTATTAATAGAAGATTAATAGAGATTTAGATCAACACTTTTGAAAAAATAGACATAGTTCTGAAGGAAAGTTTTAACCGCTTACCATTCAAAAAATATGCTCTGAGTGACTATTTTCCAGTCTTAGCCGAGCTAAACCCCTTTTAAAATTCAAGATGATTCTAAAAGTAAGATAGAACTGAGTACATTTAGGTAAAAGAAGATAAGGCCAGATCTGTAGACTCCGAAAGTGGGCCCTAGCTTCTAGACCTCTTCTAAGAGGAGCTTTCATGTAACTACTCAGAACCATGCTTGCACCAGAAGCTAGAATTTCTAGAGAAGCCTCAGTCCATAAGTCCAGCACGTTTCATGCCTGAAACTCATGTCTGAATTTCAAAAACCAGTTTGCATAAATGTCTCTTGGCTTAGATCATGCCAGTTTAATTACTTTGTCCGAATACTGTCTTGGATACCTTGAAGAGTCGATACAAGAAATTCGTTTAATCCAAGAAAGCTTCTTGACGAGGACAACATAGGACAGTGATAGTCTCTTAAAGAAATTTAGCTTAACCCTCTCTAGAGACCCAAGAGCTGCTCGGCCCCATACTTAGATAATGTATAATAGTAAACTATTAACCAAGCTGCCAAACAATATAATTTAGGCTGCAGAAGAGTCTCTTTTTAAACGGTTTATGATATTTTAAATAGTACTCGCTGCTTCATTTTATAAATTGACAAACTATCGCACAATATCAAGAAACTTACAGGAATTACTGTTAATTACATCAAGATAATTATAGTTCTCTGTTACTTCAATTATATCCTCAATTCATCAAGGTTATCAGTCTATGGTTATCGAGAATTCTGGCATCATCCTTTTTAGGCAGCATAATCACAGTAAGTAGCCAAGCATTTGGCACTTTTTCAGGTTATGTAATTTTGTTAAATAATTGTTCCAAATAAAGAAAACAGTTCTGGGGTAGTATTCTGAAAAACTATAGGTAATTTTGTTGGATTCCGCTTCTTTAACATCTTTGTATTTTTTTAGATTTGCTTTAAACTCACCAATTGTTATAGAGCTGTCAAAGAAAGGACATCCCTCTAGAGGGTATCTAATTATTTTAATAGAAAATAAATCTCGAAATCAGTTTTACCACGTGTCTATGCAAATAACGTTAGGTGCGACAAATATCTTTCGCCTCTTATTGAGAATATACCAAAAGGTTGATGCGTCATGGGCAGAAGCTATTTGATCTGCAATTTTATCTTTATAATCGTTTCTCTGATTCTGTAAACTTTTTAAATATCTCTTTTTAGCATCGAAATATTCTGCACAAATCCTCCTTTTATTATCACTTTCCTGAAAGGCCTGAAACACTTCGAACATGTCACTCATAGTCACCTGAAACTTTATGAGTCATACCTAATTTCTTCACAGTATTAAAAATAACAGCTATTGGATTATCGTTCAAGAAGTTAACTTTCAACTTTTAAATTTCAAGTTAAAATTCGAAGCTAGGAAGACAGGCAGGTTATCAGATATTGGCAAAACAGGCAGAAAAACTTCTTCCAAAAATTCCATCAAAAATGGAATATATGTTTAGTTTATAAAAAATATCTTTATTCAAGAAAAAAATAAATTCGCAACAAAATGGTATAATTCTAAAACAAATAGATGAATTATCAACTAAAATGATAAATTGTAACTAAAAAAATTGAATTGTCTACAAAAGATGATTTTTTAACCAAGAAGGTCAATTTTCTACCAAAGAGATGAATCTATAAAAAAAATTTAATTTTTTTATCGCAGTAACCAAGTAGTGTTGTTTTTAACGAAAACGATGACTTTTTGACAAAATAGTCAAATGTTAGTAATTAAACCATTAAAGTTCAAAATCTTTTAATTTTTAACGTTTCGTAGTAGAAATATTTTAATTTTAAATGTTTCCTATTTAAAATAATTTGATCTTAATTATATATTCAGAATTATTCGATTTTAAAGCTTTGTAATTTCAATTATATTTATATTTTGAACCTAAGCAATGAAATTCATTTTTTGATCTTACACAAATTCGCCTGGTCAATTATAATGTTAAATTATCTTTTCTTGGTGAAATGAAAAGTTAAAATTCTAGAATTTCAGAAGCTTTGACGTTAAAACATTGCATTTAGTATTGAATTTATAATCTAGAAATTTTAATCGCATCTAAAATTTTTTTCTTGGCAGAATTACGAAAATGGTTGATAGGTTTCTAAACTTGTTTAATATAATAAAATTGTAAAATCAAGAAATAAATAGCTTTTTTTACGTTAAATTTGATAATCCACTTAATACTCATCTACTTATAAAATTTAAATTGATACTTAAAGTTATATTTTTTAGTTTTTTTTTCCTAACGAAATAAATGAAATAAAAAAATCGGATAATACCTCGACAAACTTCTAAATATAATTTATTTAATTGAATAAAAATTATAAATAACCATGTAATTCCTTTTAATTAGAGAAACCTTACTTTCGACGATTTTTAAGACTAAAACTCATGAATAATTTTATTTGAAATTATAGAAAAAAATTTTCCTTATTACCCTCTTGAAAGTGCACTAGTACAATTTTCTTCGTTATACAAATGACTAGTACTCGAAAATAGAAAAAACTAAAATAATTGGTAAAATAAAATTTTTAATTTCACTAAAATATCATTTTGCGAATGAAGAAATATATTTTGATCCTCGAATGTTAAAAAAAAACTATTCATCACTATCGGGATTCTGGTTAAAAAGTGTCATTATACTATAAAGGAAATTTTGATAGTATAATTTAATTATATTTATGGTCTCGAATTAAGAAAAAATGAAGTTATTGAGTTAATTTATGACCAAAAAACAGGAATGTTCCGGATGACTGGATTTACAGCCTTAGTATCTTATTCTATATTCCCCTCGCTTTGATTACACTTATAATTTTCTAAAAAATCTATTTTTAAACACGTACGTTGTAACTTATATAGCTGGTACAAAATACATTGCGAGCTTTTTTGCAATTATAAACACAAAATATACTCCATTACTCTTGTGTTGTTCTTGATAGCATACAAAAGCTCTGAATATCTTAAATTATTTGGAATATTATATGTTAAGTTTTCGATTACGTAACTGGTACAAAATACTTCTGGAGATTTTGCATAATATTTTTGCATCGTTTCACTTTCTCGATTTTTTCAGTAAATTGTTAAATATTAATAAATTACTATATGTAGCGAGGAGCTACTTACTGAGATCTGAAAATCCTAAAACTATGAATGCGGCAGACTTAGTCGAATTCGTATTGAGGAGAAACCAGGCTCGGCTAAGCTCGGCGGCGTTCGGATAGAGTCGGCTGTTAGTTCGACTCACCGAGGCAGCGAGTGCATCACGAACGTGTGAATGCTTTGTGGTGTGCATGGCCCACGCTTGGCGAAAGATTTCTAAGATTTCTAAGATTCCTAAGATTTCTAAGGGTTTCAAGAGTTCCTTCTAGAGTTCTCCTAAGACTTTCTGCGTGGCAATCTGAGATTTCTAAGTGACTAGCCCCTCGATATACAGCTGTGTTCTATCCTGCATTAGTTTTGTAATACTCTTTTCTCTGTTCTGCCGCACATGTTGTTTTATAATTCTGAACTTTTGTTTTGGCGTGGTTATTAAATTCTCAGACTGGGTCTATCAAATCAATTATAATAGAATTCTTACTTTTTATCTTTTATCTTCTTTAATGTACTCTCTATCTCGATCAACACACAACTGCATGCACGTTTTCCATTGTTTAAAGCTGTGCTAGAGGTCCTTGAATGAAAAGCTTATGAGTTAGGTCGTTTTTGATATTAAGTCTACCATGGATTGAAAACGGGTAACCTCTATGTACCTTTTGTCTATTTGGAATCAGTAGAAGAAACAGGGTATTTGACCTGATAAATGGACTAAATGTTCCATAATTATAAGGATTTTACTGGCTAAAAGTTGCTTATCTAAAAATCTAATCCTTATGTTTAAACAAATTTGGTTCACTTCATATTCTACCGTGCTCTGTATTGGCACCATTTTTGCGAACACCTTGCTCATGTTCAAATTAGTACCTATTTTTTTATTTAAGCGACTTCATTGATTTTCTGGACGTTGTTCTTAGTTTTTGAATTGACTGGGCGCCCAACGCGTTTGTAACATTTGAAAACAACGGCGCGTGATAGAGTATTATTACCATAAGCTTCTAAGGCAATTGTAACTATCAATTGTTAAAAATTAAATTTTAGAGTGCATGAAAGGATACCTATCTTGATGGTGATGGGCGGTGAACTAACCAAAAAATATTATTTAGCTGGAATAGTGAAATACATCTTTAAAATAAAGATGACTACAAATAAATGATAAATTAAACAATATTTCTTCTAAATTCAGCTAGAAGAGAAAATTGCATCTATGTAACTTTAATTTAGAATTAAATTTAAATCAAATAAATGACCTATTCTGCCCAATTGAAATGAAAATGCAAATTGCATCTATCGGTTATTCAATTTGCAGTCCAATTTATATCAAATTATATAAATGAATTGATGATTTGGGAAAACCCAAAAAGTACAATCCTTACTATCAAAGGATAAATTTAATTACTATTGTTTGTCACTTATTTTCGATCTATTATTGTTTTAAGTATTCATTATTGTTTTGAGTACAAAGAAGTAAAATAGAATATGTCGATCTTGTGAAACTGTTTCCCTAAGTTTAATTTATAGTGCAGTCTTTTTTCAAGTTTAGGTCTAAGTGTTCGAAAACAGACAATCAGGATTTATTGAATAATTTTTTATGTACACGTTTTATAATGAAGTTAAAATGAATTTCACAATCCCTTTTTTAATCGCAGTCTTATTTTTTCTTACTCAATAATTCTAAAATTTCTTCCAAATTTTTTCCTTTAGTTTCCGGTGTAATGCAAAAAACAGTAATTGACCCCATCAAACAAATAAACCCGAAAAACCAAAAACTTGAGTAAATACCAATGGATTCGTTTAATAATGGTAAAATCACTTGTGCGAAACATAATAATATTGCATTAATAATCGTTGAGAACATTGTAGCTACGGTCTTTACCTTAACGGAAAACAGTTCTCCTCTATAAACATAAGGAATTGTACTTAGTCCGATGTTGCATGAAAAAGTGAATGATATCAGACCAACAAGTGGTAGCCAAGTAAAACAAGAAACATCGATTTCAAGAAAGAATTTTAAAAAGAAAAAAATGCCCACGATTGCCAACGAAAGTGCAGATAATACTCCAGATAGTAAAAAAGTTGGCCTTCTTCCCCACCGATCAATTATGTGATAAGACGCCAAGCCAGAAAATATTTGAATTCCTGTCATGATCATCACTGAATATTCTGGCGCTAAGGATGAACCACTTTTGCTAAAAATTTCTTGTGCATAAGCTTGAATTCCATGATAACCTGAGAATACATATGTTAATTCTGCAATCATTTTGATCATCAAAGCCCTTCGACTACCCCTTTCACTAAATAATTCTCCGAAGCTAGTTTTCTTTGAATTTCGTCCTTCCAGAATAGCACTCTTCATTCTTTCAATATTTGCGGTTACAATTTCAACACTCTTCTCTCCCGACAATTTCGTAAGAGTTTCAGTAGCTTCTGTTTCTTGATCCTTCATCAAATAATAATATGGCGTTTCTTCCATGAGTGGAAAAAGTAGCATTGCGATTAGGGGTATTATTATCATAACTAGATTCATATGGTTATAATATAGAAAAGCTCCGGCGATTGACATTAGAAAGGATCCCAAGTTTACGCAGATTTTGTCGAGAATGAACAATCTTCCTCGGATATTTTCTGTAGCAATTTCGCCTATGTAAAGAGGAAGAAAGGCGTACGTTCCTGCCCAACCAACACCAAGGACGAGTCTTGATATTAATAAAAACGTGTAGTTATCAGCTATGTAAATAAAAGCTTTTGATAACAATTGTATTAATCCGAGTACGAGGATCGTGTATTTTCTTCCGATTCGATTCATTATTAGTGGACACACTAGTAATGAAATTATTCCAGAGATATTTGGAATCGCCGTTAGAAGAGCACCTTGAGCATTTGACAATGGAATTGTTGAATTTTCACTTGATAAATAGGGCAATGCAGGTGATGCCCATGTCATGCTTGTGCCCGTATCCATCATTAAAATGTAACCTGATAAACATGGAAGAGTTAGTAACACAGGTACACGAACAAAATGTCTCGTCCACCAGACAACATAAACATTTCTATACGTTTTTGGGATCGCTCAATAAGATTCCGGGGTTGGTTTGATTCGTTCAAGTAGCATTTTGTTCATAACCTCGAAAAAATGATGAAAATTGGAAATTTCATAGAAATACCTAAAAAGCAAAGTGGTTATATGTTTTCAGGGTAGCTGAGTTCAAATTTAAAGGGTCATTTGACTCGGCGAAGTTGCATTCCATTAATAACCTAAAAAAAATTAAAACAGTAAAAATTGTTCGTGACATAAATTGTTTTTATCCAGCGTCAGGTACATAGAACTTGTTAATCATTATTTAAGCATGGCTATCAGTGTGTAGCACAAAATCCTGCTACCTTGACAGATACTGTAACGTTGACAACTTCCCAGAAGGGGGATGTGTAGAATGCTTCGTTCCCAGATTTGCTGAGGTAACGAAGCCAGCGAAGGCGCGCTGTCTTGCAGGTGGGCGTCAGGGTGGGACGATGAAGCCGTAGTGTGTCTAACGATTAGCTGACATAATCCTTGTCAAAATCAAAAAGCTCTCATACTCAGCCATAGGAAAGTATGAAATTTATCATCCCTAGGACGGTAGACTCACCTGCGGTCGGGCGAGGATCCCTCACGCGCGGATTTTTCTTAACACATATAGCACCTTCAAACAAAAAATTTCCAGTTTCTCTTTCGAAGCATACACATCGTGAAACACCAAAATCGTGAAAGGAGCCATTACATCAAAAGGATTGTTACTTCTGTTTGAATGACGTTACATGTTTCAACAGAAAAAAAAGCAAAGCTGTGTTAATTCCAATGTCAAAACAGTGGAAAAACCAGAAAGATCGTTTTGCAATGAGAGAAATTCTGATGTAAGAAATGATTCCGATGAAGTGGACGAATCGAGGAAAAATATTGAATCCGAAAAAGAAAATGATTACGATGAATATAGTGATGTATCGGAGCATCACGAAAATGACGATTACATCCCATGTAAAGGTAAGGATAAAGTTTTCCAAGTTACATCGCAGGAGAAACTGAATGACTTGGTAAGAGATCTAGGGCTACAAAAAGATGGTGCAGAACTTCTTACGTCGTTTATGAAAAAAGAACTACCTAGAAAAAGATGTTAAATTTGATTATTTTCGAAATAGAGAAATGAAATTTAGAAAATACCTTACAAAAATAGATGACCCATCGCTCGTGTATGGTAACGATGTGCTAGGTTTAATTGATGAACTGAAACCAGGTGTTTACAAGCATGGGGAGTGCAGACTTTTGATTGATTCTTCTAAAAGACGTATAAAAGGAGTATAACTTTACAGCACAAATACGTTCGCTCCTTTACCGATTGCTCATTCAATTGTGCTCAAGGAAATGGACCGAAATCTCGAATTTATTTTGAAAAAGATAAAGTATTAGGGCAAAAATCAGGTTTTACGAAAAATCCATCTTTTTTGTGTTTGTGGGATAGTAGGGATAGAAAGAATCACTACACTAACAAAAAATGTCCAATGAGAATTTCATTCGAGCCAGGTATGCGTAAATATTAAGCTAATCCTGTCTATCAATCAGGGAGAGTACTTCTACCTCCTCTCCATATAAAATTGGGTCTCATGAAGCAATTTGTTAAGGCTCTTAACAAAGAAGGCAAATGTTTTGAATATTTACAGCAAACATTTCCAAATATTTCAGGCGCGAAAGTGCATGAGGGTGGTTTTTATGGCCCACAAATCCGCAAATGTTGAACGATTAACATTTCATAAAAATAATTAACAATAAAGAAAAAGCTATGTTGACGAGTTTAAAAAATGTCGTGGAAAATTTTTTTGGTAATCATTAAAGTGAAAACTTCAAGAATATAGTAGCTGCTCTGGTGAAAAAAGATTCTCACGTAGATTACTTTGCAATGAATTTTGGGGATTACAGTGAGGAGCAGGATGAAAGATGCCATCCAGACATATTAAGGGGATGTAGCGTAGGTATCAGGGAAGGTTGGATGTGAATGTGTTAGCAAATTACTTCTAGACATTGCAAAGAGAGGTTGTTCAAAAAGGGGTGAAACGTCACAGAAACCCCCTTTATTGGTCCTTCGAGAATAAAAGAACAAGATATCATAGGAAAAAATTAAAGAAATTTTTCTTTCACGTGTCAAGGGCAGTTTTCGGTGTTTGAATTCATTTTTTTCAAGGCTATAAATGAAATGCGACTTGGCCGAGTCAAATGACCTTTAAATTTGGACTCAGCGGCCCTGTAAACATATAACCGCGGATTTCTTGTTATCAAAATGAATTATCGTGAAAGCACTAAATCTATTATTAAAGAACTCTACGGGCAGAGCCTTCTTACTAAAACCAACATCTTTAGTAAGCTCAGAACTTCTCAAGGTAAGCTACTAACATCCTTAGCTTTTTTGAAATGGAGCAGGGACAACAAAATCGTCCAAAAATTCTTACAACTGAAAAATAATTTGGGAACATCTAAATCCAAATCAATTCTGCATAATACAAGGTTGCTTCTCTAGAAAGAAAGAATACAATATACCAAATTTCTTTTGCACAATACCTCCAAAAAACTATTAAAACTTCACCTTTTCCCTTCAATAGGATTAAAGAGCTTTCCACTTAGAAACAAAAAATAAAATTTGACAAATTATTTCGAGTAAAGCAAACACCACTAAAAGATACTGTAAAAAACATCTCTGACCATCCTCTCAACAATGGAATGATTTCAGCCTCATCTAAAGGACCTAATTTGTTAGTAGCTCCTTCGAAAATCCCAAAACAAGAAAAATCAGCAATTTAGAATCCACAATATATACGATTCCACCCGAAAATGCGAATGACATACGACGTAGGAATGTCAACATTTTACGCCAAGCTCAAGTTACTTCCTCAAACTTAACAAAACAAGAAAAAACCGCATTAAAAAATTGAATCGGAATGAAGATATTATAATATTACCCGCAGACAAAGTAAACACAGCTGTAATAATGAACAAAGAAGACTAGAACAAAAAAATCATGGACCTTCTAACTGACGATACATGCACACAACTTAAAAAGGACCCTACAAAAACAATAGTCAGGAAAACAAAAACCCTTCTCAAAGACTCTAACCTTGACAGCCAAACAATATCTAAATTGATACCTACTAATCCCATCTCTCCAACACTTTACGGACTCACAAAAATCCATAAAGATCCCTCTTTACGAAAGTACCAATCTCTGATTGCAATTGATATTATTAAATCGTTTACAGACTTTTCTTCCGAGCTTGTACCTTTGATATAACACTGTCTCAATAAGACTAACTTCTCGTTTAATAAACAATTTTACGAACAAATTTCAGAGGTAGCAGTGGGATCCCCAATATCACCTGTAATACCCAATATCTTTATGGAACATCTATAAACTAAAATCTTTAACCAAGCCAAGCTTAAACCGGAATTTTGATTCCGTTACGTTGATGACACGTTTGTCATATGGCGACATGGATGAGATGAACTTAATAATTTTTTCGATTTTATCAATTAATTAAATCCTAATATCCAGTTCACCGTGGAAATAGAACAAACCACCAGCGAAAATAGGAAAACTGCTAAATAACCCTAAAGATAAAAAGGCACCCCTAAGTGATCCAGGAGTATATAAAATCCCTTGTTCTTGTGGCAAAGTCTATATTGGCTAAAACATTTCACGCAATAGGCACTAGATGAACATCATATTGAAACAGGACATAACATTTAATTGACAGAACAGTCATTGGAAAGACACACAAAATCTTTCCAAGAAAACATAGAGAAGCAATCGACATCTTGAAACACCCTAATCAAATCAATAAGGACAATGGATATGATACAAATCCGATTTGGCTTTCCGTCCTCGCTGATTTTTTTAAAAATAAAAAGACTTGATTGTCCAATCAGGTTCAACCAGTCCCCACGGTCGGGCGCTCTGGCCAATCACAGGCATCGTAGAGAGTACGCATAAGAACAACATAACGTGATACCTCAGTTTCAGGCCTTTTTTTTAGTTTAAGAACGCAATGCGATCTTACCGAGTCAAACCAACTCCAGATTCGGATTCAATGGCCCCAAAAGCATATAGAAATGTTTATGTCTTTTGGTAAACAAGAATTTCTTTTTCGTGTGCATGTGTAATAAAACAAGTAGAATTTATTTAGATCGAAAAATATCCCGATATATCGGGCTATACTTCAACTTATACGAGGGTGGATTGATAAGTTTCCGGCCTGACCAAGAGATGGCGCCACTAGGCCTACCTTGAGGTGGCGTTCTATAGTACCATCCTTAGATAGC
>NC_046657.1:70532296-70539279 GCF_010883055.1 Belonocnema kinseyi | reverse complement strand
CCTTGGAGGAGATTATGTTGAGAAATAAAAAAAAAAAATTCTTAAAAACGTTGTTTTTCTTGGTCAGGCCGGAAACTTATCAATCCACCCTCGTATTATTATGAAAAAAAACATCTCAACGGAAACATCGATGTTGAAGTCGATTGCTCGAAAGTCAAAAATCGATGCAAAAACATCCTTATCATATGAAAATAATTATAAAACATTCATTTTCTCTTACCGCATAGCAAACTGAAAAACTGCACAAAATAATGTCTTCTTATTTTGGAGTCGCTGGTGGGTTTTCCGATTTCGAATTGAATAGAACTCGAAAAGGTGCACAATGACCATAATTGATTGAATACCATTTTGAATGTCACAAAAATATCTTTGAGCGAATAAAGAAATATATTTTCATCCTCTGATTCTAAAGAAATTAATTCTGCAATGTCGGGATTCTGATAAAAAAAGTGGCATTATATTCTACATGGATTTTTTTTAGTACAAGCTGATTATTGCTATACCTTCTCAAGTTTGTAATCAAGATTTTATCTTATGTCGCATTTCGCAATCAAATTTTAAGGAAAGTATACGAGGTGTGGCAATTAAGTTTTTAGAGTGCGCCTATAAAATGGATTATGGCGGCATTATCGCTTTTTAATTTGGATCTTCTTCAATGTACTCTTTGTTATGATCAACACACGACTGCATTGCAATGATTCGCCGGCAGATTTCGACAATTTTTAAAACGTAAAGCATATATTTATGGGGTACTATTTAGTCCTCGGAATCGGTAACCTTGCAAGTGGACATCCCAGACTAAAACATATTGGAGACGTTGAAGGATATAACTGAATGTATTTATACGACTAATTACATAACTGAAATCGGAAAGACATTTGAAATGCTATCTTAGTGATCTTCCCGCCCCTATAAGACGTTGGAAAGACGGATTTTAAAAAGATTATTTCTGCGAATTATAATTCACTTTAAAAATTTCTTCTTGTAAGTATTATAAGTCAATACAAAATTCTCTCTATGAAAATTTTAATTCTTCTCAAATATTCCAAGAGAGAATTATACTTTATTATACTTCTTCTTAAAATCAAGGCGTAACTGGTAAAAATATAAGATTGGTTCAAAAGTGGAAGAAAACACACTACGTGCAAGTCAGGTTCGTCTCATACTCTGTGTTTGTCCTTCGTTCGAATCGACCAAGTCCAGTGATAAAAAAAAAAGTTAAAAGAGCATTACGTGCGTTGATCATACATTATTCATTTATTTGATCGTCTTAAGCCCAAAAGTCAAATATCCAATTTTAGGGATACCTTTACGAGAACTTCGTGTATTTCTAAGCATGAATCCTATTTATAATTTCTATTTCTATTCCTATTTTGATTTATTTAGAAGTACTTATAATACACTCGCGGGCCTTGCTGATTGATTCCGAGATATTTATAAAGAACAGAACCATGTTTGATATTTCTAAATACATTTAATTGACATTATTGTTTATTTACATTATTATTTGAGCATCTATACATCAACTGATCTAACCATCTGTTCATATTCAGATCCTGGTTGAAAATATCAGGAGACTCAAGTAAAGCTTGATAAACGTCACGGAGAATTAGAACTTTCTATTAGTTCCGTTTATCAGTGGTTTCAAAATGTCCCGGGTGGTGATATGAGCTGTAATGTTGCATCGCTGTGGATAGAGCAGGTGAAATGGTCAATGCAGCAGCAATAAATATCACAAGCGGAATCAAAACCGCAAACATTTACTTCTCGCTCTATTATTAAGGCGTTGTGTAAATTGACCAGTTAGGCCTGGCACACTGTGCCTCCTAATCTGCCGTTTCCTCGTAGAAAAAAACGTTTTATTCTTCAATAATTATTAGAGTGACATTTATTGCGGTGACTAACCAACGAAATTAAATAAAGAATAATTTATATTCAGTTTTCCACTGAAATTATCTGACAATAAACTAACAGTGATTCCAAAATTGGATATGGGACATTAAATAATAATTTGCGTAATTGTTAGTAACAATTTTAAAACAATGCGTGACAATCTGCGGTTGCTCGTAGAAAAAAGTTATTTTTTCTTCAATCATTTTTGTGATAATCTTATTTGTGTTATGGAATCAAAGTAAAAATTTATACTTATAATAATAATGAGATTATTATAAAAAATTAAAAATAAATAAATTACGATTCAGAACTCAAATCATTTTTAGTAATTGATATCCTTGTTCCTGGCTTCAGAAGCTTCTTCGGAATACATGCCAATTGGCTTCTGAACTTGGGTCTTGATATTTTTGATTTCCGATTTCGTTAATTCCTTTGTTTCATTTGCATATTCAATCATGATAGGTATACAACGTTTTGGCGAGAAACTATGAGGATTCATCCAAACTGTTTTTCCCGTGTGCTTTACCCTCAACCATATTGGCACCATTGATGCTGTGAAAAAAAGAGTCATCGGTCAAATCGTTGTTATTAAAGTTCTGATTGTATTTTGCATCAGTTGACAGTCTATCGATGCCATATTTCATTTCAAAGTGCAAATAAGTGATTTTTAATCTATTCTCTGAAATCGGAAAGCATACATTCGGATCTTTAAAAATAGTATTATACTATATTAAATAGTATTATATTGATACTTTGATAGTCTGATCTGTTGCATTAAAGCTGAAGCTTCTTCTGAAGAGTATGGTACATATGATTCAAAGTCAGATTTACCTGAGATGTTTAAATTTGCAGTATCGTCAGAATTCAAAAGAACGACTATAGCATTTGAAATTTTTTTTCTTCCACTCTTTCGTAAACTTTGCAGAAATGCATGCTGTATCTCAGCAGCCGTAAAACTCTCTTCAATGGACATTAATTTTCGTCTCTTTGTTGCAGCAGAACCATCTTCGAATTTTGTATCCGAACTTTTTCTTCCTCCTTTTGATTTTATCCCAGAAAAAGTAACAACGAAGTCAGTTTTTTGCCACTTTTCGAACCTCTTTTCAAACTGACTTTTTATACTTCAACATTCTTTTCACTTTTTCTGAAATATAGGTAAAAAATACAAATTCAAATGATTAGCTACTATTTCTAGATGCTCAGGATTAAGATTGTACTCAGTTTGCATGAAACTTAACAAACCTTGCACTTCAGTACTCTCATTGGCATTAAGAAAATCACAAAGGACCTTGTTTCAGGAAGTTGCACAAAACAAATGAAAGATAGGTGACTTCTAACAACACAAGTACAGCGTTATTGCTATGGACAGTTTGCTACAGAAATTGTTATTAACAATTACGCAAATTATTATTTAATGTCCCATATCCAATTTTGGAATCACTGTTAGTTTATTGTCGGATAATTTCAGTGGAAAACCGTCCTTTTTGCATGTAAAAAAATAAATCACAGTTTCGTTAAAAAAATTGTTTATAACAATCATATAAATTATTCTTTATTTAATTTCGTTGGTTAGTCACCGCAATACATGTCACTCTAATAATTATTTAAGAAAAAAACATTTTTTTCTACGAGGAAACGGCTGATTAGGAGACTTGTTTAACTAAATTGTTATAAACAATCTATATTGTTTATGTTTGATAAAGCTTAAAGTATATAAATGGCTTTAAAGACAATTGTGAATCACTTTTGATCAGAAAAATCAATTCAACTATGAGAAAAACTCGTTTATAAAGAAATTTTTTATAGAAATTGTTTATAATAATTAAGTTAAATATTATTAAAATTAATTATGTTCTATGAATGCATATGCAATAATTCCGGCTGACAGTAAGTTTCTATCTGTATTTTTTCTTGAGATAAAAATTCACAAAGCAAACCACAATTCTCTTACAAATTTATTGCTGGGCATTTCTAAAAAAAAAATGAAATCGGTTAATAAATACGACCTGTGGGCGATTATGAACAGTAAATTCCTATTCCAGACCACTGTGCGCCGGAAAGTTATGTTTTTGCTAAATGACTGCGCACGCGCTGAACGGATTATCTTTAGCCAATTCACAGTGCGTAGGTCTTTTAAAACCTTCGCTTTCAACGACGTTCCTGCCCTTTGAATGTGAAAGTCGCAGTTTATTTAGAATATTGAGCGCTTTGCGTTTGGCTGTTGCGAGAAGAGGGCGATTCTTATGATTGGCATTACTGCATTTGATACTGACCTTATTTTATCACCGTCGCTGCCCTAAAACGGTAAGTGTAGCATTTGATAAAAAATATTAAGCGCATAGCGTTTGGCCGTTGCGAGGAGTACGTTCTGTGAGACGGGCGTAATGCTTACCCAATTTTAATACGTGATACCAAAGATATTAGGTCCTAGATACGGCATGAGATTAGTTGCACCACATACCGGTAGTTAGCGCAGCAGACAAGTTTGCGGTCCTGCATATATTTATTGCGTTTAGTTCGGCCACATACTTGTAGAGGCGCGAAATGTACCGATTGGTTCCGCCACATATTTGTAGAGGCGCGACAGGCAGCTATATATTCGATCGCGCCAAATTATAGTGCATTTAAAATCCAAAATGGTAATAATCCAATTTTACTTTTTAAGTGAATGAAAAAATAATTTTAATATATCTTTACAAAGATATGTATACTTACACATGCTGATCCAATAGATTGGTGAGCCGAAGATACGAAATTGCTAGCTCTAAAGAGTTGATATTAAAGAACTCTAAAAACATTTTGAAATCAAAATTAGTCCCAAAATTTAGCAAAGAGGTCCTAAAATTTTGAATTCTGGTAAATTAAATATTTTTTCCTACGTGTATTAAGATAGGGGTAATTTTTTGCATCTAGAATTCTCAGTATAAAATATTCATAACAAATTTGAATTAAAAAGTTTATTTTTTATTAAAATTATATATATTCTGGAAATGAGTAGAAAAGTGAATGTAAAGATTCAGCTAACTTTTATTGAAATTTAAATACACTTAAAAAAATGTCTGGTGAAATCAACCAGAATTGTGGTTAAATATGCACTTACTACTTTTTCTGGTTGAAGTAATCAAAAGACTAAAAATCAAGCTATAATTTTCTTATAGACCAGGAAAAATGTCTTCTGAAATATTGCATATTTTAAATGTTTGTGAATTTAGTGGTACATGCATTTTTTAAGAGCTGGAAAGTCTAAGAAGCATTTTTGAAAGTGAAAGGAAGTTACGACTTGCTTCTACAGTTTAGCTAAAGCCATGTTATAAATAAAGCCAATTTTTAAAATTGAAATAAGAACTAACTCAATCCTACAAAAATGTCATTTTTCCTCATACTCTAAAAATCTAATATTAAGAAAAAATATGGGTTTGTTTAAATTTTTTTATTGGCATTTAATACTACAACTGGACATAAAAATTACCTTAACGTTCGTACAAAAATTTAAAGTTTTGAATTTGCTATAATTCAACATTTTTGACCTCATTTCGACACCTAAGGGCTAGGGTCATTTTTGATATCAAAAAGTCATTGAAGTATTATATTTCTATACTTGTGACAACACGTGTTATCTTTTTACGTTTAAATATGAACGATTTCTGTTCTTCTTAGGCTTCGTTTTTGGCCCATCCCAGGCCTTACGTTTAGAAACATTAATTTTGTATTTTTGTTGTTTTAATATTTAAGGTGATTACATTTTTTAAACCGCAATCCTAAAACATAACATAAATCAATGCTAGAAATTTACAGAACTATTATTTACTTTAATAGTCTATTTTTTTCAAGACCTTGACGCCATTTTAATTTTTTATTTCTTTGTATGTACAGTGGAAGTTCTATAATTCGAAGTTTTTTGTTGGTCCCTGCCAATTGTTTATAATTATGATTATAAAATTAAACCATTATTATTATTAATTTTTTATTTATTAAGATATCGCCTGAAAACGGAATTATTCTATAATTAGAATTTTCGATAATTAGAATTTTTCCGCGCCCCATGCCACTTTCAATTATGGAAGTTTCACTTTTAAATTTTCTCCACCAGTCATGAATAGAAAAATATACTTTCCGGCTAGTCGATCAGATTCAGCCCGTAGCGCGTCGTGTTTGTAGGCGGGAGGTTGCAGGCTTGATTTTCGCTGCCAACGCTGTTCTTAATTTTTTTTTACATTTTACTCGTTTAACTGTTTACATATTTAATTCCATTCCAAATTTATAATATCGCAAACATACTATAATTATTTTAAATGGTTTATTTTAATTAAAAAACTTGCTCTTAAAATTTTTTGTTCGTAAACAAATTTATTTTCTAATAATTTAATATTTTTGTTTAAAATTGTTTTAAATGAGAATATGGATGAAAAATGCATTATAAATTGATGACCTCAGTAACAAAAAGAGGTTTATTTGGGAAAAAGAACCACAATCATGCAAAAAACTCGACTTTTTATTTGAAAAGGGCAATAAAAATGTTTATTTCTTCCATAATTAAAAAAAAATTGGAAGGAATTTTATGTTTGAATAAAATTATGAATTTACTTAAAAAATACATTATCTGGTACATTAAGTAAAAATTTCTGGATTTAAGAATCAAATCATAAACAATTAAAAAGTGTAACATTCTATTTTAAATTGGTTTTGAATTTAAGGGTTCAATATCGTTACATTGACAACTGTAAGCCTTCTAACTGGATTAGGCTTAAATTAATGGCCTCCAAAATTGGATAACCCCCAAATACAAATATTTAGAATTCTGCATTTCAATTCAAAACGTTCTAAATTAAATAATTTGAATTGATCAGGTTATACTTGAGACACATTCAAAATTCAACCAATATTATGGCTTGGGGTTTTAATTCATTAACTCTAGGAAAAAGTTTTTCAAATCATACAATTCGTGAAATTTTTGTTTATCATAATTACACAATTTGAATGTTTAAAATCACAAATACGAGGGTGGATTGATAAGTTTCCGGCCTGACCAAGAGATGGCGCCACTAGGCCTACCTTGAGGTGGCGTTCTATAGTACCATCCTTAGATAGCT
>NC_046657.1:70528990-70532196 GCF_010883055.1 Belonocnema kinseyi | reverse complement strand
ATACTTGTAGAAGCGCGACATGTACCGATTGGTTCCGCCACATGTTTGTAGAGGCGCGACAGGCAGCTATATATTCGATCGCGCCAAATTATAGTGCATTTAAAATCCAAAATGGTAATAATCCAATTTTACTGTTTAAGTGAATGAAAAAATAATTTTAATATATCTTTACAAAGATATGTATACTTACACATGGTGATCCAATAGATTGGTGAGCCGAAGATACGAAATTGCTAGCTCTAAAGAGTTGATATTAAAGAACTCTAAAAACATTTTGAAATCAAAATTAGTCCCAAAATGTAGCAAAGAGGTCCTAAAATTTTGAATTCTGGTAAATTAAATATTTTTTCCTACGTGTATTAAGATAGGGGTAATTTTTTGCATGTAGAATTCTTAGTATAAAATATTCATAAGAAATTTGAATTAAAAAGTTTATTTTTTATTAATATTATATATATTCTGGAAATGAGTAGAAAAGTTAATGTAAAGATTCAGCTAACTTTTATTGAAATTTAAATACACTCAAAAAAATGTCTGGTGAAATCAACCAGAATTGTGGTTAAATATGCACTTACTATTTTTTCTGGTTGAAGTAATCAAAAGACTAAAAATCAAGCTATAATTTTCTTATAGACCAGGAAAAATGTCTTCTGAAATATTGCATATTTTAAATGTTTGTGAATTTAGTGGTACATGCATTTTTTAAGAGCTGGAAAGTCTAAGAAGCATTTTTGAAAGTGAAAGGAAGTTACGACTTGCTGCCAATTGTTTATAATTATGATTATAAAATTAAACTATTATTATTATTAATTTTTTATTTATTAAGATATCGCCTGAAAACGGAATTATTCTATAATTAGAATTTTCGATAATTAGAATTTTTCCGCGCGCCATGCCACTTTCAATTATGGAAGTTTCACTTTTAAATTTTCTCCACCAGTCATGAATAGAAAAATATACTTTCCGGCTAGTCGATCAGATTCAGGCCGTAGCACGTCGTGTTTGTAGGCGGGAGGTTGCAGGCTTGATTTTCGCTGCCAACGCTGTTCTTCATTTTTGTTTACAGTTTACTCGTTTAACTGTTTACATATTTAATTCCATTCCAAATTTATAATATCGCAAACATACTATAATTATTTTAAATGGTTTCTTTTAATAAAAAAAACTTGCTCTTAAAATTTGTTGTTCGTAAACAAATTTATTTTCTAATAATATAATATTTTTGTTTAAAATTGTTTTAAATGAGAATATGGATAAAAAATGCATTATAAATTGATGACCTCAGTAACAAAAACAGGTTTTTTTGGGAAAAAGAACCACAATCATGCAAAAAACCCGACTTTTTATTTGAAAAGGGCAATAAAAATGTTTATTTCTTCCATAATTAAAAAAAAATTGGAAGGAATTTTATGTTTGAATAAAATTATGAATTTACTTAAAAAATACATTATCTGGCACCTTTTGTTAGATTTATTTTTAAGAAAATTTTATACTCCTTTTTAAAGATCTTTATACAAAACCGAAATTTAATTCCGCTTTTTGGTATTTTTTTATAACTTTCTTCTAACAGCAATTCATAAAATAGTAGACAGTTGCACATAATGTAAAAATTACAATAGAACATGACACGTCAAAACTGTCATCTAGGTACATTAAGTAAAAATTTCTGGATTTAAGAATCAAATCATAAACAATTAAAAAGTGTAACATTCTATTTTAAATTGGTTTAGAATTTAAGGGTTCAATATCGTTACATTGACAACTGTAAGCCTTCTAACTGGATTAGGCTTAAATTAATGGCCTCCAAAATTAGATAATCCCCAAATACAAATATTTAGAATTCTGCATTTCAATTCAAAACGTTCTAAATTAAATAATTTGAATTGATCAGGTTATACTTGAGGCACATTCAAAATTCAACCAATATTACGGCTTGGGTTTTTAATTCATTAACTCTAGGAAAAAGTTTTTCAAATCATACAATTCGTGAAATTTTTGTTTATCATAATTACACAATTTGAATGTTTAAAATCGCAAATCGAATGTGAATAATGTTTGGAGCAATTGTCAGGGTGGCTATTGGATGGAGAACAGAAAACTGTGACTTTATTTATGGGAAAGGATTGTTATAACTTAGAAGCTCAGAAAAATGTAATAAAATATATATTTTTTTATATCACTTCAAATTATGGGCGAAAGAATGAGTTACTTTTTGAAATGCATTAAAACTCCTATCATTTTAAATTAAAAGTTTGAAGTTGTAAGTATTTTAAGTATTGAATTAAAAATTTTTAGAAACCTTTCCGCTTGAAATTTGTGACAGGGATCTTTTTAAATGGAAAGTGTTCAGTCATAGTTAAAAAAATTTTTGTTGAAACTTTTCAGAAGTCTAAAATGTCAAAATGTAAAGAAGCGTTCAAACTTAATCATAACTATTTTGCATGGAAATACCTCATTACTTCACAATTTTATTACAAATTAGAAGCATTTTAGCAATTAAATAATTATTTCATTCAAAATTATTCAATTTTGAAAATTCGATCATAACTTCAAAGCCTTTGAAATGAAAAGGTTGTAAATGGGAAAAATTTGAAATGAACATAATTAAAATTGAGCCCCTGGATGCAATAACTCGCTGAGCGCTCGAAAACGCGTAAAAGTATTGTCTGCGCGATGACATTACGAGTCAAAATCAAAAGTCCGAAGGAAATTTTCGATTTCCACGGGGTATTCGCGCTTATCGTAATCTTAAGCGTATTGTTGAACTTTTTGGAAAGTTTTAGCTTCCTCAGACTATTATTTATATAAAACCGAGCGGGTTGAACACAAACGTGCAGCGCGAGCTCCGCAGTGTATCGTACTAGCGAAAGTATGCAAGCTTTTTGGAAAATAAAAACTTGATCAGGAAATTACAAGTAAACAAAATTTCTAGTTAATAAATATAATATCGATTTGATGTGACTCTCAATCCTTGTCAAAGTTTTGATAAAAAATATTGTTTGCCATTAATAAAATAAGCACAATCGTATGAATTATCAGCTATATTTCTACATATTTACTTGAAGCTAAACCATACATTCTTTTTTTACAGATTTTTTTTCTTCATTTCATCAAAGATTTTACATCTGTCATTTTTTCTTTGCTTATTCCAATCGAATTTGCCAAAGGTGAGCACAGTAAATTTTCAAAAGTTTCATCTGATTCGA
>NC_046657.1:70526473-70528890 GCF_010883055.1 Belonocnema kinseyi | reverse complement strand
AAAATTTGCATCACAAGAGCAGTACGAATGGCCTCGCACAGGATATAGATGTTGAATCTCAGTTTGCAAGTTTTCGGACAACAAAGATAAAAAAATCATAACTGAACAATTAGATCCCTTCATGGTCATCAATCTACTTAAAATATAATTTTGCGCCGTATATTCGCCTGATGATTTCCAAAAAAATTCAAAAAATTCGTTCTGTTCGGAATCTTTAATTTTTTGATAGCACTCCCTTGGACAGCAGAACTGAATTGGTTCAAATTCCTTTGCATCGACTTTATTATTTGAGCGCGAGACATACTCGTTTCCCTGTAGGTTTGAAAATTCATAATCTTTCTACAATGGAAACTTTATCAAATAGGAAATCGTTTAAATTTTTGTCTCTGTTGGCTATTTTCCTAATTCGATCTACGATAAGTTTTTGAATTCTATAGGAAAATGTTGGAAAATCATTCATTTCCTCTTTTTTTTAATATAAAATGGTTTTTTTTTGTGAATTCTTGGATATGAATTAGGATTTTCTCGATTCCAAATTTTAAAAAATGCAATTTCTAGTTTGATTTATACTGGCAAGAAAAGAACATTAACATGTGAAATCGAAGAAATATGCTTACTTTAGCGAAATTTCGAAAAAAAGCAGTAATATTATCCCATTAGATGCACTTATATTGGAAAGAAAAAAATGTTTCGAAATAATATTTTGAAAAATTGAAGTGTACCTTATTTCTGGCGACTTTTTTTTCATTTCTTATCCAAAGATCCTCGTTTCTCCTTATTTTTCTTGAATTCTTTACATTTTCCGTGGAACTCATTGCAAAACGTTTTTTTTTCTCGAAAAAAATTAATGTTTAAAAGAATAATGATGAAAAATTAAAGTAATATAGATTGAATCTCAATAAATTGCTTCTAGATAGCACTGTCCATACACCCTTTTGACTGAGATGTTTGTTTTTTGAGTGATCTGTTTTTGTTTGCACATAACGAATGCTTCAAGGCCATTCGTACTGCTCTTGTGATGCACATTTTGGAATGTATTGTCAAAAACAAAAGAAAACAGAGGCAATAGAAACTGATAAAGAATATTATCGAATGATTGGTTAATTTGATTGAAATAAGCAGAGAAAAAAGAACAGATGTAAAATCTTTGATGAAATATGATAGGAAAAAAACGAAAAATCTGTGATATCGCTGATAAATTATAATTCATACGATTGTGCTTATTTTATTTATGGTAAACAATATTTTTCATCAAAACTTTGACAAGGATTGAGAGTTACATCAAATCGATATTATATTTATTAACTAGAAATTTTGGTTACTTGTAATTTCCCGATCAAGTTTTTATTTTCCAAAAAGGTTGAATACTTTCGCTAGTACGATACACTGCGGAGCTCGCCCGTGCGAAATTCAATCACATCGCGCTGCACGTTTGTGTTCAACCCGCTAGGTTTTATATAAATAATAGTCTGAGGAAGCTCAAACTTTCCAAAAAGTTCAACAATACGCTTAAGATTACGATAAGCGCGAACACCCCGTGGAAATCGAAAATTTCCTCGATACATTTCAAACACGAACGTCGAAAAACATGGTTTTTCATTCGAATTAAAAAAACATTCAATTAATATTATCTTTTGATATATTTTTTGATACTGTATTCAACGCTAGACCTTCCTGAACAGAAATAAAAAAAAATTTTGATAAGTTGAAAAATGGCTGTTCAGCGGCGATTTAAGTTTTGAAAAACATGGATTTTTCGACTCAAAAATCATCAGTTTTTATTTTTTTTAACGGAAACTATAATGTTTACGAAAAAAGTTTAAACGGGTACAAGCATTCATTTTTAAAAAGCTATCGAGCAGTATTTTTCATTTTTCCAAATTCGGACTTTTGATTTTGACTCGTAATGTCACCGCGCAGACAATACTTTTACGCGTTTTCGAGCGCTCAGCGAGTTATTGCATCCAGGGGCTCAATTACAATGTAATCATTTTCTTTTCGAAGCGAACAAATCAAATAATTATTATTCAAAGAAACTAGCTTATAAATTTAAAATTTAAAGTCTCAGTGTTTATAAAATTTATAATATCCTTAGAGTATAACATGTCAATTTCAAGTGTTTAATTTTAAACGTTTTAAATGAAATTACTTATAATTCTGCAATACATTTTTTGGCAGCTTTAGAATATAAATAATTTGAAATTGAAAAGGGCAAATTATTCAATTCCACACCTCGTGAAAAATTGGAACAAGAGTAAACCCTTCGAAAACGAAAACTTTCTATGATTAGAAGAATTTAAAATTGCACGGTTTTAATATACGAGGGTGGATTGATAAGTTTCCGGCCTGACAAAGAAAAACAACGTTTTTAAGAATTTTTTTTTTTATTTCTCAACATAATCTCCTCCAAGGCTGAT
>NC_046657.1:70497761-70526373 GCF_010883055.1 Belonocnema kinseyi | reverse complement strand
GCATGCCGTATCTAGGACCTAATATCTTTGGATTTATATATCGGCCGTCCCCACCACTGACCCATGCCGTATCTAGGACCTAATATCTTGGTTGATACTGATTTTGTCCTCGTTTTTTCTTTGAATACTACACAGATATATCTTATGCTCTGATTTTGAGCGCTTGGGGCCGTAAGGCGTTAGAACTGTCCATGTTTTTTGAAATTTTATAATTGTTATTTTATTAGGCCCTCATGACTTACAAAATTATCAAATTATATCCAAATGCACCAAAAGAAATTTCTATATGTATTTTGTGTCCTCTTTAGAATTTATTTAGTTTCACAATAAATTATAGAGATATTATTCAACTCAAGTTGGATATAAACGCTGAAATTAATTGAAAACTACAATTATCCGAAGTTAGGATCATTTCTATCACGAGGCAGATAAAAATTATCCGTCGCCTGCTAATTGTAGTTGCCAATTAATTGCAGTGTTTCTATTTAACTTCAGATGAATAATATTCCTGGAATTCACAGTGTTCAATTTAAAAAAGAAAGAATGTAATCGGATAAAAATGGTAGTTTCTGGATTATTTTGAACCCCAGTTTTCTAAATCGCCGCACTATGCGACGAACCGGCAAAACAGTCACATGTTTATTGATATTCCATCGTTTCATCTTGAAAGTCTAAGATATTGCAATAGATTTGTTTTATTATTTCTAATTGCGCAATCTCGTTTATGCTCTGCTACACTTGCTTTTAGTCTTCTGTAGGTTTTTCCAATATATCAGAGATGTATGCACACCATTCCGTTTACTTAATTTTTATTTGATCTGATAAAATTTTTCGGTGCTATTCGTGTTCAGTTAATGATGTTATATAAAAGGCGGTTAAGGTAGAATATGCTTAGTTTTTGTGGCATGAAATGAAGCTTTCAATTATCACCTTCGCGGTACTTATATGCCTGGTTGTTCTCATTCAAGTGGCTGATGCTATGGGCGGGCATCAGGCAATGGTAAGCAAAATCAACCAAATAAAATTTTAAGAAACTGTTCTTTATTTTATAAAATGATGATTATTTTACGGAAATTAGGAATGCCTTACTTTTAATAAAATAAAATCGAATATAGTTTCATTTGAGGATATTTCAAAATATAATTTTAATTTAATGGAATCTGTATTATCAGCTGAGTAGTTACTATTGATCACTATAGATATTATTTCGCAATCCGTGGAAAGAGAAATTAAAACTGTCGATTAAGTTAACTCTTTCAATAAAAGAAAATAATTCACGTAATTTGTGACAAGATGGAAAAAATTGAAGAAACTTTTAAATTATATATTTCTTTAAATAGATCTTCTAAAATCGCTCCACTGGAAATTGAATTACAGAACTTCCGATTGCCAGTCGGGTGCTTTCCTAATTTAAGTATTCGAGAGGTCGAAAGAAAAATCCTTTATCAGAAATATACGCTCTCTCAAGCTAGGTGTTACATTTATGATACGAGTAATTTAAGGGAATCTGTATTATCAGCAGAGTAGTGATTATCGATCAGCATGGAAGTTCTGTAGTTCGGTGCCCAGTGGAGCGATGCCTGAAGATCTTTTATCAGAAAAGTATAATTTTATCATTTTAAAAGATTGTTATAGAATGGAACAAATAAAGGTTATACATATTATTTTCCAGTATTGATAACATTTCTGCCTGAGTATCAAACATATATTCACAATTTATAGATTAAAGGAGGAAGCGATGACGGAAGTGTAAACGTTCGCCAGAAGCGCCGATGCAAATTGAAGAAAAAGCATTTTCTCTTCCTCCATTTTACAATTTGTAGTCACCGCATATTAGGTTAGCTTCACGGTGACATCTTTGTAAGAAATAAATAATAATCTAACTCAAAAGAACTCACATCATTCTGAAAACACCTGATCGCACCTATCAGCATCCTCAGAGCCTTCCTCTCCGACTCCCTCCCCCCAACTATTTTTTGGGGGATGACTAACGTGACTCTTGAGTACCTCTCTTCCTCTTATAGAGAGCCTCCTCCTCCATTGTGGTAGATGCTCTCTGCCTTGCCTTCTCACTATCGGCAGATGACTGTTAAGCCTGTTACTGCCTTCGTCCCGAAATGTCTGTTGATGCTAATTTGTTCTAACCGTCACAGCTTATGCAGACATCCCTTTCTTTCTCTTGACATCTCCTTATACTACGAGAACCACCCTTGTCTCCCTTAAAGGCTCAATCTCCTGACCAAAATTCTACCAAATGCTACCTCACAACTACACTAAGGATTAAACACACGAGGAAAAGTGCCAATTCAATCAACAACCAAATTCAATCCAAGTAATTCCAATTCATTTCAATCCTATCCAATCCAGGGCACTCTAATCCAATCCAATCCATTTCATTTTAATCCAAACCCATGAAGTATACTCCACTTCACTAGAATCTAATTCACTCCAATCCATTCCACTGCAGTCCAATCAAATCAAATTCATTCCAAATAAATCCAATCCAATGTTTTCCAATCTAATTAATTCCAATTCAATCAACTTCAATAAAATCCAATTCATTCCAATCTAATTCAATCCAATCCACTCTAAGCCAATATAACTCATTCAATTCCAATCCAATATAATTAATTCCAGTCTCTTCGCTCCAGGCTAAACCACTTTACTCCAAACTAATCTAATCTAATTCATTCCAATCCACTCCAGTATATTCCAATTCACTCAAATCCACCTTAATCCAATACATTCCAATTCAATCCACATTCATCAAATAAAATCTATTTTGATCCGATCCAATTCATTCCAATCCATTCCAATCGAATTCATTCCAATCCAGCTCACTCTAATCCATTTCAATTCATTCAATTTTAATCCAATGCATTCCAATCTATTCTACTTATATGCAATTCATACCAGTTTATTCTAGTCTAAAATAATTCAATCTACTCCAACCCAGTCCACTACAATTCAATAAATTCCAATCAAATTCATTTCAATCCACTCCACTTCAAACCAATTCAATCCAATTCAATTCAGTCCAATTCATTGTGATACAATTCGATTCACTCCACTTCTCTCCAATTAAATCCAATCAATTCGAATGCAAGCCAATTCAATCAATTCCAATCCATGCATTCCATTTCAATCCAATTCATTTCCATTGGTTTCTATCGGTTTTACTCCACCTTACTTCAATCCACTTTAATCCAATCAAATTCATTCCAATCAATTGCGATCCGGTTCATTCCAATCCACTACAATACAATTCACTTTATTACAGTCAAATTTAACCCAATCTAATCCAATCTGTGCCAATTCAATTCACAAGACGAAGGACGAGACACTTCTTATTTTTTATCACATACTCGTATTTTTTAAATATTGGCCTCAGAATAAAAAAACGTGAAGCGGCCGTTGGTTAAGCGCGAGTGTTATCATGACTCCAAAAGGCGCGGGTACTGGAGGGTTAATGGAATTTCAGTAATATTTGCAACAAATGACTAATGCGATTGGTGGAAGTATTTAGTAATTTAATAGTGGAAAACTACTCACTGATTTTTTTAAATATTCTAATTTATTTAGAGCTCTATATGTAAATGAAAAGAAAGTCATAAAAATAAGAAACGTGACAAATAGAAAAGATTATCAAAAAGGCGATTGTGTATTAAATTTAACTCTACTAAAATTTGCAGCATCATGCACCGCTAACACAAAGTGTTAACACATACCTGCTTAAAAATAGAAAAACAAGAATTATTGACACACATGATCTACTGAAGAATGAGTCAATATTTTAACAAGTGGACTTTAGTAGGTGTGACTTTAGTGTTTGAATTTTAGTATTCAAACACTCAATCCAAAAATAATGATATTTAGCTAATCATTTCAAGTAATTTAATTATTAGGAAAAAGCAAGTGTTATGTAATTCAAGCATTTTTGGCCCAAAAATGAAAAAATCATTTATTTATTAAAAGTCCCTATCAAAGTACTCCCCTTTCAAAGCTACGAACTTATTCCAGCGATACTCCCGCTTTTGGAAGTATTACTTAGAGTCCCCTTTGAGAATAACTAACAGCTGCTTCATCAATTTCAATTTTAATATCTCATTGACTGATCACTATACACTTTGCGAATCATGACGATGGTCTCCAAACATAAATGGGCAATTTTTCAGAAAAATGTAATGCACACACCTTCTTCGATGCAATTCTTCAAATACAATTGATTTGTATTTGAACTTTTGGTTATAAACCAAAAATTGCAGCTCTTCTAGTATTAAATATAGCATTACTGGCGGAATTTTGACTGCTAATGCATTCAGATATCTAAATTAGCAAACTCAAAGGAATATCTTTTTCGAAAGCCAGAAATCGATCATTACTGACACTGACAACAGATTCCTACCAAATTGTTGACATATAAGTCTGAAAACAAAAGAAACAGCTAATATACAGGTTGTTGCGGAAATTATCTCGCATGGAACACAGAATCAAGGAAAGCCGAAAAAACCAGCGGTAAGATTCGTTTGTCGCGTTATAGTTAAAGTTTCAGGCCAGAGTTTAAACGAAATCTATCCAGAAAAGAATAGACCTTGTGCTTTAACTTTGTACCTAGGTTTGCTATCGTGTAAAACCAACTCAGACATATTAGGCAAACATCGTTATGATTGGAAAAGTGTATAGTGATGATTCTATGAGTCATATTCATATTCTAAAACTTATTTACTGACGAAGGTATTGTCCACCATGAATACACTTCCAAAAATATCAGGTGTTTAACAAATAAATTTGACCAAGAAGTTCAAAAGTGATTTCGTGACGCATTTATAAGAAAATCGCTTAATTTGTGAGAAAGTGGCGACTAGATTATTCACAATGACTGAATTAGCCCACTCATCGTGGCCTATTCAGCAATTTCTGATAAAGCACGTCATTGCACAATCTAAACAGCTCCCATACAGATGCCTTACACGGTGATGGTGAAACACCGGGCGACCTCTCAGAGTATGCAGCTTTATCCTTGCATGCTGAGATCTACAAGGATGATCGCATCCTTTTCCCAGATGCTCGTGGAAAAAACAATGAAACCATCAAACTCAGTTAAAGATGCGGTTCAAAACGATCGGCTGCGCAGAGCACTCACCAGTGGCTCAACAAACCGTGCCGATCACTCTAGATTTAGGGGTGCTAAAAATAATTTAGAAACATGAGGATAAACCGGTAAAACGCTCATATTATTATTGTTATCCGATCTTCCAGTTTGGAAATTCTACTCATGTCGCAATAGACTAACTTTATTATTTGAAATTGCGCAATTTCGCTTGTCCTCAGCTACACGTGTGAAATCTTCTTTAGGTATCTTAAATACAAAAGCGTTGCGTGCACACCAATCAGTTTACTTAATTTTAATTTAATCTGATGATGTTCGTCTGTGTTGGGTTACATATTTAGTTTTAGAGGTCATATAAATAGCAATTAAAGTAGAAGATACGTAGTATTTTGTCGTTCGAAATGAAGATTTCATTTATCATCTTCGTAGCACTCCTATGTGTGGCCATTTTCACTGGAGTGACTGATGCTTTAAAGAAGCATCAGTTAAAGGTAAGTAAAGAAACAAAAAGGAAATTTTAAGAAACAATTTTTTATTTTCTACAAGTCTAATTATTTTACTAAAATTAGGAATAAACTCACGTTTCATAAATTAAAATTGATTATATTTCCATTTAAACATTTTTGAAATTTAATTCTAAAATATCGCTATTGCATAGAACAAATGAAAGTTATTCATAATGTTTGGAACTATTTATAACATTTCCGCCTGAGTATCAAACACACATTTACTATTTTCAGGCCAGAAAAGGATTGCCTATTCGAAGCAGGCATTGCCAATAGAAGAAAAAACATTTTCTCTTCATTCTCTTTAAAATTTGTAATTGGCACATATAGTAGCTTCGCGGTGAAATATCTGTTTTAAATAAATAATAATCTAACTCGAAACAATCATAGTCATATTACAACAACCAATGATTTCGTACGTAAGTCTATTTTATCAGTTATTATTTCTGGAAGAGTCCGTGAATGTAATGTCTAACATATTAAGTACAGGATGTTTGGAATATTTTTGATCAACATGATTGGATATATGCTTTTATTATTTGATGTAACTTAGAACCTTAAGATAGTGTAGGCCTTCTGCTATAAGATTATAATTTTATTATTTTGTTCAAAATTTGTTTATTTTTAATCTTTATTTTTTTTATTTATCTTTGCGGGTAGAAATCTATCATGTAGGATTAAAAATTCTTCTTTTGGTAGAAAAGTCATCATTTAGGGTTCAACATTTATCTTTTATAGATAAATGTTATTTATGTGTATATGTTAGTGTACAAAATACTGAGTTACAAATTTATGTTAGTTTGGGCAGCTTTTTTTACATTCGTAAATGTTTTTATAAAAAAGATATAACGCTCTAGCACAGCTGAATCTACAAAGTAGGCAAATGCTGTATTCGCTGACAAATTTTATAGAGGCACTTAACAAACCTAAACAAATTTATCTTTTGGAAATATGGAGCTCAAGTTCTTTATATTTTCGCAATGTAGGAAGGCTGGAAAATAAACCGACTATAAATACCAAACACAAATCTTTAAGAGAAAGCGAAAACGACGAAGTCTTCAATAAAAATATCTTGACAAATAAATAAAAGAATTAATTGGATTAAAAAAATTATGCGAAAGAAAAGTAGACCTGTAGGGCAATAACTATTCTTTGGTCTAGAACAAACAGATTACTTTTTAATAGAATAGTTAAGTTTACAAAAAAATAATTAAATATTTGATCAAACAGTAAAAGTTTCTCTGATGAAAGAATAATTTTTAATTAAAAAGGACATATTTCCTATTAGCCAAAAGAAATCATTTGTCAAAATAATGCTTGGTACTGAAACTTTCTTCAAACAGGTCCGCATGATATCTTCATGTCTGTTGTTGCGTTGAATACGAATCTGATATTAGTTTCCCCAGTAAGTCAGGGTTTTCACATAAGCGCGGAAAAGTCCCTGGATAATCAGCATGTTCAGTTATGGAATTAAAATTATTATTGAAATCATATATGTTTGCATAATTTTTTTTAACAATATTTAAAAATGAACGCTTATGCATACATTATCCCTAAGACCTCTCGCTTTTATTGCCTTGCTCTCTTCGCCTAGCATTTCTAAACTCTGCCTCCGCGGCTAATACCTAATAATTATCTACTTTTTACAATATTTAAATTTGACTTATGTCTACTTTCTATTCTTTTTAAAATCTTCTCTTCCCCATTCCTCTTTTGCCTTCTTTTTCCTCTTCTCTATCTCAGCTAACAACCCCTTCATCCAAACTATTGCCTGTTTGCCCTTTGCATGCATCAATACCTCTATGCTTATTCTACTCCTTTCCACTCCCTTACACTTCTTCAACCGACGATCCTCTCTAGCACCCCCCTGCCCACACATTTCATCCTTGCTATAAACTCCAGACTTCCTTTCTCTCCTTTCTCATACAAATACTGCACTTTCTCCCTTGGCATAATCCATTCATAGTTGCTGTTGAACTTTGACTCTCCTATTCTCTCCTTCCCTGCTGCCTTTTCCTCTCTCCTCACTCCTCTTTCCGAAATTCACTTCCCTCCACAACCTTCCTCTATCTTCCGAAGGAACGCGCTTTTTGTTTCCACAGAAGACGCGTACACTTTCGAAACCTTGTGCGCTAGTTTTCCATCCAGAATGTGCTACACAATGTAGATATTGTCGATAGCGATTCTAGTCGCCCTAAAAACCACCTGCGTCTCTAGTAATATTCCATTCTTATCGACATCCTTTCGCAGACTCTCCGCCAACATCACTAAGTATACTTTGTACGCCATATTTATTAGCGTAATGCCTCTACAATTTTCCCGCCTATCCCCATCTCCGTTCTCATATAGTTTCACTATAAAACCCTCTCACCACCCTCTCATAATACAGTCCCCCTCCATACTTTCTGCACCACCTTTTCAACCTTTCCATAAACTTTTGTGTTCTAAACAGCGACGTTTCGTCCTCTACCTCGTCTAGATCTGCTACTGCCTTTGGCCTTCTTCAATTCCTTATTAGTTTCTCTATCTTCTCAACCATTGAACACCCCTATCTCTGCATCTCTCGCTCTTCTTGTCCCATAATCTTTCTTGCGTGAATCTGAGCCCTGAAACGATTCTTTGAAAAAAGGCCCTCTATTCGTCACTCTCTATCTTCCCGATCATGCCCAAACTACGACTTCTTAAACTATTTATTATCTTCCACACTTCCCGCTGTGTTTCAACACTTCTCTAATCCTCTTCCTGATCCTTTTTTTTCTGTTCTTTATTTTTAAGATCTTAAGTGTATGGTAATAATTTTATTATGTATACTTAAATTATAAAATTCATTCGCCGAGGAAGTGTCACCAAGAAGTTCTGAAGTGATTTCGGGAAGCATTCGATTCGTAAGAAAACTGCCTGATTGGTGTAAAAATGGCGACTCGATGATTCACCACGACAACGCACTAGACCACTTATTATAACCTATTCAGCAATTTTTGGTAAAACATTACGTTGCATAAATTCGGAAGTCCCCATACAGTATTGAGGAAATAAAACAGAGTGCGACGAACCTGCTGTTAGCTATTCCAAAAGCTGACCTTAAGGGGGTCACCCCGTGTCACAGTGGTCTGGAATAGGAATTTACTGTTCATAATCGCCCACAGGTCGTATTTCTTAACCAATTTAAAAGTTTTTTTAGAAAGGCTCAGCAATTAATTTTTAAGAGAATTGTGGTTTGCTTTTTTAAAATTTTTTTCACAGAGAAATAATATATGAACAAATATAGTTAAAAAATTGACCATTTTAGCTTTGTGAATTTTTATCTCAAGAAAAAATACAGATAGAAACTCACAATCAGCCTGAATTATTACACATGCATTCATAGAACATAATTAATTCTAATAATATTTAACTTAATTATTATAAACAATTTTTATAAACAAATTTTTATTAGTGTTTTTTTATCATAAAGAAATCGTTTATTTCACGCTAGTTGCTAATATTTTTTATAAGAGTCATAATTTGAAACAAAAAAATTAGGAGGAGTTAACTACTATTGTTTTTATAAACATTTCTATAAACAAATTCTTTATAAACGAGTTTTTCTCATAGCTGAATTGATTTTTCTGAACGAAAGTGATTCAAAATTGTCTTTAAATCCATTTTTATACTTTAAGCTTTATCGAACATAAACAATATAGATTGTTTATAACAATTTAGTTAAACAAGTCCTCCAATCGGCCGGTTCCTCGTAGAAAAAAATGTTTTTTTCTCCAATAATTATTAGAGTGACATTTATTGCGGTGACTAACCAACGAAATTAAATAAAAAATAATTTATATGATTGTCATAAACAATTTTTTAGCAAAACTATGATTCATTTTTTTTACATGCAAAAAGGACGGTTTTACACTGAATTCATCCGACAATAAACTAACAGTGATTCCAAAATTGGATATGGGACATAAAATCATAATTTGCGTAATTAAAAAAAAACGGGCCGTTACATGGTGTGACCCCCTTAATGAGTAATTCCTGAAGTAGGAGGATCACTGGAGCAGGTTGTTCCTTTTAAGGGCACATACTTTTCAGAAAGATCTCGTGTACTCATAAGCTGAGATTCAGTATGATTCACATGGTCTACAGTTCTTGTACACTTACAACAGAAGAGCTGCAACTTGTAGTTGACCAGCAAGGGGAACTAGCTATTGATTTTCACTAGTTTCAATGGCGCTACTGTATCCTATCTCATATTACTTTCATCCTCATACCTCCGCTTTATAGAATAAGACATTGATCACTAGCGTCTCGAACAATTTCATTCTCCTCCCTAAAATCAGTTGCGAACAACTTCTTTCCTAGCTTCCACACCTGCCTTATTACTACGTTTGCTCTACCTTTCTCTCTCTCTCTCTCTCTCTCTCTTATATTACTCCTTACACCTGCTTTTCTCCATAATAGGAAGCACAGGTACAAAATCTCTTTCTTATTAGAAAATTTTCAGTAAAGACATTTTCGTTAGCCTCTAGAATTTTCAGTTGTTATAAGCTTTTATACAAGTTATGTAGCAGCAATCCTAGAGGAACCAAAATAAGTAACTTTATTGTTTACTAAAGGTGTTGCCTTGTGTTGGGCTTATTTAAGAATTTTTAAGAAGGTAGCTTTCTGGTTTTCGCAAATGTTCAAGCTTTGAATAAGTTTTGTTACAATCGATATAACAGAAATTCTAAAAGGAATCAGAAAGGAAAAGAGAAAATATGTCTTGTTATTAAAATCTTGCTAGATAGTTTGTCAGAAACAATTCGTTTCTAGGTTTCTCAAATGATAAGTTGTCATGTTTATTCTGTTGACAAGTAATGCAACAGAAGTTTTGAAAAAAGGCGAAAAAGGTGACTTTCTTTATAACGTTTTTTGTTGTTATTTACGTCGTGGTAACCAATTTCTCAGAAAGAAATATGGTAAGGCTTCTTAAGGGGTTCGTCTAATGTGTCAGATAAAAGGCGTGGTGGAAGGATTTTTTGCGATTTGAAGTGATTGAAAAGTTACACGCGTATAGGGTGACCAGATGGCTGAAGTGGAAAAACGGACACCTCTCCCGCCACCCCCCACCAACACTCCGCCATGTATCCAAGTAGACAAGTACACTTTTTTTACAATAAAGTTCTCAACTAATCGTGACTAACGTTTAAAAAGCATTCAGAATACTTAAGGGTTGGTTGTTTTGTTATTGATTGACTGATTGACAATCTGCGTAAAAAAGTCACGTGTTATAGAAATACATAAAAACAACGTTATGTATGCGACAGTCTGCTCATCAGGACAGCACACCGAATAACGAGACGCCATTAGGTCCCATATTTCTATGCAATTTTACCGTATTATGCGTACTAAACTGACTGCGCGTCCTCTATACGTGTCGCGACCAACTGCGAGTGCAGGCGCTATTGAACGTTGAAATCTGGAAAGTCATTTCGGCAAACTTGCAGGAGTAACCTTCTTTTTCATCAAAAACGCGAAAAATACAAACATTTTTCAAAAAATACGGACTACCGGACACAGAATTGAAAAAGCGGACCTGTCCGTATTAAAACGGACGTCTGGTCACCCTACATGCGCAAACCGAAGCAGCTATACGGAGCGTGCATCAACTTCAAAGCAACTTCATGCTCGTCTTTATTCAAACAAAAAAAAACTTCTTACGTAATAAATGTACTCTATGGTCCAGGCATAGCAGATTGATGGTGAGGCAATTTTTATTATGAATTATATACAATAACTTCTAAACGTGTGTTTCTCAAAACACGATTTTTTCAAACTGCTGCCATGATATCTCGGAAACTACAGGATGCGTCATCTAAATGTGGTCAATGGAAATATTGAATAACTTTGACAGATTTCAACCGATTGGCGTCGTTGAACACATTTTTTAAGATATTGCATTACAATTTTAACCATGAATCGGTTCACGCTCACAGAACGCGCTGAAATAGTGACAATGTTCATTAAATGTAATCGTTCAGTTGTTGCAACACAGCGTCTGTATCGTCAAAAGTATCGCGGTCGTTTTATGATCGTCCGATTTAACGGCACCGGACTTTTTCTTGTGAGGATTTTTGAAAAGCAAAGTGTATGCCAACAAACCGAAGACTACGGACGAGCTTAAGGACAATACTCGAGATATCGCCCGAGATGCTGGCAAATGTCATGGAAAATGCCAGAAAAAGAGTTGAATCTTGTATCGGCAATGAAGGTGGTCATTTGATCGACGTAACCCGTGCAGAAATCGTCCGATTTCAAACGTAATACGGATCTGGCCCCGATTGGAGTTCCCGATCTGGCCCTGATCGATAGAACCGTGTGGCCCATACCGGGGCACGACCGGGCCAGACCGATTTCCTACTGAAACGCCATCTCCATGCGCTCGAAGAACTAGTGCTGCTTGTTTTTTTCTGGTAGTGCATTGAAATTTGTATACATAATACTCGTTTAAAATATTCTAGCAATGTGTATAAATGCATAAGGCGAGTAAGAGACGTGTTCAGAGGCACCAAACACCAGTCAGTAGACCTCGAAACCTGTGCGAGGAAGATGAGAGTAAGTAATTACACTCTGCGGGCTCAGTGAAATCTAATCTCAAATAAATTAATAATTAATTAAATTTTTTGATTCTGTATTAATAATAAATTTAATACAGAAATACATTAAGGACAAATTTTCATAACATTCCAGCAAGAACTAGTTACTCAACTGCGCATTCGGCATCTAATTGGTTTCGCGCGAAGTTTAAAATGATAAACGAAGTTTTTTTTCTTTTTTATTATAAACAATGCAATTTCAACGTATAAAATTGTCCGTTAGGTCAAAAAAATTAATTAATAATAATAAAAATTAATTAAATGCATATTCTGTAAATAATATTTAAAACAACCAGAAATATTTAATTCAAAAATTTTCATTTTTGTTTAAAAGTTGTTTGGTCTACATTTCTTCTTAACCGATTTAAAAAAATAAAACGATCTAATAAATGATGGCGCAATTTTTTGGCAAAAAAATTATCTACAACCACCTTCTTGAATTTTTCAAGAAGTATTGCAATTGACAGAAAATTGAGTTTATTTGCAGTAAAATGTTAATAGATCGTAAATCATAGCTTATTTCCTGATGATTTTCTTTGGAAGCATTCAAAATGTCAAGTTGTAGGGAATCTTTTTGCGAAAAACTTTTTCTAATTTGTTAAAAAGTTTCATAAGCAACATTTTTTCAAGAAATTAAAATTGTTGCTTAAAATATTTCTGGTTATCATCAATTTTTTCATACAAAACAAACCCTTTCCTCGCAAGTGATACCATCCACAATAATTTTACGATTTTCAAAAGCATAATTCAATTTTGTATTCTGAAACCTTTTCTTTTCGTGCCTGTAGTACGTTAATTTTAACTTAAAATAACTTAATTTTAAAATTCAAAATATTAAGGTGGCCTTCGAAAGGAGAGGACTATTCGATAGTTTCGCGTTTACTTATATTAAAACTCCATTTGTGAAATTCGTGAATGGATTATAATGAGATTCATCGTGTACCGATCGGGCACCGATCGGGCACCGATCGGGTTTCCCAATCGAGTGTCCCGACCTGGCCCCGACCTGGGCGTGTGTTTCATGCGCGGCCTGGCCAGATCCAGATTTAGTTCTGTGCAGTCTCAAGTCTCGCGAAGAAAATGGCGTATGGTTTTTTGATTTCAGATAATTAGAATAGCCGGAATCATAGCGGCAGTAGAGCACCTCTTCTTTTATATCTGTTCCTATTGCGCGGTGTAGCTCCGAAAATATTCTGTGTAATGACTTCAAAAAATTTCCAAAGTTTGTTTAAATGTATTAAAAAACGATATGAAATTTAATAATTAATTTCTTTCAACGGTTTTTCAAAAAAAAAAATTCCCAAAATAGCATTAGACAACGGCCGTCACACTAGAAGACGCCCTTAAATTCTTAGTTTATTTTTATTTTTGTTGTAAATCATGCACCCGAAATTCTAAGAGGGATCGAAAAGTGTTACATTTCTGGCTAGAACATGTTTTTTGATATTCGGATCTTAGTCTTATAGTTTTAGTAATGATATTACAGTGGGCTCATCTATTTTTGCAAATACTTTCATGCCAACTCATCAGCGTCGGCTTTACCAAGGGGTACGGTAAGTGAAAGTTTTTTTAGGTTTTGCAAAGGTTCAGTTTTTTGGTTTTGTTAAAAGTTCGGAATATTACGTAATAGAAATTCGAAAAAGAATCGCAAAGATTACTTTTTATTTTCAGATACTATGTTTTTTTTTAAAGTCGTAGCAGAAATTTTTTCAGAAGAGAAAGTTTTCTGTGATTGCGCGTGTTGAGATTTTTTTTTAGATTCGTCACAAGTTAGACAACATAAATTCGGAGAGGAATCAAAAGGTGACTTTCGTTGTTACAAAAGAAGTTCTGTTATTAAAATTACAGTAAGAAAGTTTGAAGAAAAAACGTTTCCGGGATTTACATGTGTTGAGATTCTTTGTTTGATTTTTCAAAAGTTAGGTAACAGAAATTCTGTGAGCAACAGAACAAGAGACTTTCTTGTTAGTTTACTGGGTTCCACGAATGTTCATGTTCTTGTGAGATATTCTTACAAAAACAAATTAAATCTTCTGTATATTTCTCTAATACATAAGCTTTGTGTGCACGTCACTCAGTTTACTTAATTTTAGTTTGATCTGATAACGTTTGTTCGTATTGGTTTACATATTAAGTTTTAGATATAATATAAATGGTGAATTTTGTGGAAGATTTAAAATGTCTTTATTTTCTTTAAAAATTGATTTATTTTCTAAAGAAAATAATACTGTTTTGTTGAACATTTATTTTTTCAGATAGAAAATGCTACCCGAATTGCATAACAGCAGGGCAAAAGCAGAATATACAGGGATATTTTCATATTTCGCGCCTTTAAAGTTTCATTCGGATTGGCCATGCCGTCAAGTCCGTGCATCTTCGGATCAAGTTTATGATAGTTTCCATGGTTGCGTTCGAAACTTTAAACGGATACAAGTGTCAAAACAATATAGGTTATGATATACAGTAATTACAAATAATAAAAGTGTTTAATTAATAATGAAGTGTGACATGTGAACTGAGAAGTAAACGTAATTTTTTTTCTTTGATAATACCATTATAGAATAGCTGCTCAGTGACAACTAATATAAAATAGTAATAATATTCCCCGCTTCCAGTGGGCGAAGAGTGACTGGTGTTTAACGCTTATTTTTACTGCATAAAAAAAGGTATGTTATGAATAGACAGAATATGTTTTAAATAAAGTGAATGAAATATTACATGCGTAAACTTTAAATTGACATTGTCTATATTTACTGGCAGCGACTAGGGCAAACAGATGAATCTGAACATAACCGCTTGAAGTTTCGAACGCAACCATGGAAACTCTCATAAACTTGATCCGAAGATGCACGGACTTGGCCGCACGGCCGATCCGAATGCAACTTTAAAGGCGCGAAATATGAAAATACCCCTGTAAAATGGCTTTTCCCCTGCTATTGTGCGATTCGGATAGCATTCAACTTGCCATGTATGTAAGCCCCAGCGTGTCTACCCTGTATAACGCCCTAGCGTTAGCTAGCCGGGGAGCCCGAGCGTAGCCCGGACAAGATCAATTGGTGCTTTACTAAATTTAAATGATTCGGGTTTCAATTGTATGAAGAGCATCACTCACTGAATTAGGGAATCAATTTGATTCTTTTTTATTGTAGAATTGGAGCATACTAATATATAAAATTCCATATGCCCAGCACACAGACAACATTAACTATTTTCACGTAGTCGTTGAGAGACAAAGAAAGTATTTAAAAAATAAATATTAAATGATTGCGAGTATTTTGACTTTAAATGTTAATAGTCCTGTTTAGACTAAATACATATATTACATTTTTCAACATTATAATACCAATAAAATTTATAAGGCTACGCGGTACCGAACCTAATCAGCCTAGCAGTCGGGAGTGATAACCACTGCGCTAAACCGACAAGTTAAAACTCGTTGAAAAAGCCATCTTCATAAGCTACAGTTCAGAAAAGTTAAGCTACCAAATTTCAATTTCTCTTTTTCTAATTATTTATTATTATGTGGCATTATGTAAATATATAATACAGGAACTTTTAATAAGAATATCAATAAAATACTTTTTAAATAAAGAATTTGAATCGATTACAATTTTTCTTCGCGTGATATTTTGTTTTTTCCCATTGCAGACTATTTTACAACTTTTTATAATGACAGGAAATGTAATTTTTTATGAACATTAAACATTTTGAATGACGGAACTCAGAAATTGTATCGTGAATGTTAAAATTTTTGTAATAATAACATTTTTTAAACTTTCGTGTAAGGTTTGGTTTTTAGGTGTTTCATTCTATTTTACAACGTTTAAGATTGATATAAAATGTAAATTTTTTCTGAACATTTGGAATTTTTCATAAAGATGGAACTTATAATCTTTTTTATTAAAAAAATCAGTTCAAATTTCAAAAAATTTTCATCGAATTTTTGTCACAAAATGCATTGTTTGTAAGTTTGAACTCATGAAATCTTAAAATTTGTGGAACCAAGCAGATATTCAACCAATATATTTTCACGCGTGGAACATCCATGCGGGTATACGCATCCGTTTCTTAATGAAATCAGAAAAAGTAATCCAGTTATGAACAAAGTTTAACAATTTTATTATTGCCAATCAGCGCCCGGCTAGCTACCGTATGAGCATTTGATCATAAGATTTTTCCGATCAGAGCCTTGTCAGCCCCCGACTGGGGTTTTGATTGGGCTTTAAAAGACAAACATAGCCCGGTCAGTCCCTGACAAGAAACCTTGTTGTACCAGGGCTAATCTGGGCTATTCTCACAAGGGAACATTCAGAAAAATATATAAATTCGTATTACGAATCTTACAAGTCTTGTTTATTTATCAACGAATCACAAAATTCTGAACACGTTCTAATCGAAAATGTTTTAGAAGATGCACTGATTACTGAGTGAAGCATTTCCCTTATTCTCTCAGAAGTATCGAATTTGACGTTTAGAATCAAGAAAAAAATTATTCAACTAACTTTACACCATGTTCTCTACATGTTATGCACTCTCCACACAGATTTTAAGTATCAGCAAGTAGTTTAAACTTATTAAAAATGTTATGTAACACAGCCAAGGTTAGGGTTACCAGGTGCGCTGATTTGCCAGCACATGTGCTGATTTTTGTTCCTTGCGCTGATTTCCTGATTTTCAGTCAAATGTGCTGATTCTTACCCGAAACAGCGATTTTTTCATTTATCAACATATATTTTCATTTTTTTTAGATGCGCTTTAAAAAAAATGTACGGGTAACATTTACAGGTAATATTTTTATTGGCTGAGCCTTCTCCGCTCTATTTACTATTGGCCGCTTATTTGATGGGCTCGGATTTTTTTTAATGGCGTTCGGCTTCGTGGGTTTTGGTTACCTACTTACTCTGCGTGTGTGTATATATGCGTGTGAGGGTTGGGCGGTGCAGGCGGAAATGTGCTCATTTTTAACGAGACCCATCTGGTAACCCTAGCCAAGGTGACAAAGAACTTCAGTCACTTCAAAAATTAGTTCCGGTGTCGGGTGCTTTCGCGTTGCTTTCGGCAGAAGTCGGTTACTCAGCCACTTTTGCTTGATATTTTGGAGTGTCTATTTCACTATACTAATAACGAGTCTAAGTCACATGTGGATATTAAAAAACATTATAGAATTATAATCGACCTGACTATGAAGAAAAAATTGTGGATGGTACACTCTCAGAAATTTCTTTTTAACGATAAAGGAATACTTTTACGGTTAAACTGCCATCATTTGAGAACAGTTTGAAAACAGATCTTTTAATGGTTAAAGTGCGAGTCGTTTAACCAAGAATCGTTTCAACGATAAGCGATTCTACTTTAACGCGTAGAAGGTGTAGTTTCCTTAATGTAAAATCTCTAAACGATATTGTCGATTTCGATTGTCACAATACTCGATTTCATTGCTATATGCATGCGACACGAGGCATCAGTGGGTTAGACAGCATTCTAAAATATCGAAAAAATTGGGACGATTTCTTGTTCTTTGATAGCTACACGCGTGCAGCAGAGCAAAAATATCTTTGGACAGAGGCATCCGTGAGTTAGACAGTAATGGAACGTTACACGTGTTTTCTTAAAGTTAATGATCCCAACGGAGCTGCCTTGATCTGCGCTTGCTTGGGTTTGAGTGACGTTCATTGGCTACGGTGTGCGTCTGTACTTGATCTTTAAATACGTACGCGCACTAGAGCCAATGAGCGATGCACAGTTCAAGCATGCGCAAGTATTTTTGGATCACTGTTGGGAATAATAATCGAATCAAAAGTCGAGGTCGATAATACTAACCAACGCTTTTCATTTACCACCACCTTTGCACCCGTATCACTGCAATCGCAATACAGGGCCTCTGCTTGTTATTTATGATCGAATTCGTATTTCAATTTAAGCCTCTCTGCTTGTTACTTATGATCGTATTCTTATTTAAATTTCGGAAAGGACATTTTAAAGCCTCCAAAGCATTTAGACGAGCTATTTGAACCATTAAATATATCTACATGAGTGCCTGCGGATAATTTCTCAGAGCTGCTCAGAGCCTTGAGAATCTTTAGCATATACTCTGAGATTTCTATCGATAGTGTTAGTATATTTTTAATTACAAGTTAATGTTCAAGTTATTACTTTTTATTAACATAAACATTAACATTAAGTAATATTCTTTGAAGCATGGCATTTGTATTAATTTTTGTTATCAAAGTCTATTGATGGTGTAAAATGCGATAAAAACTTTTTGAGATTTTGAGGTTAGGAATTGATTTTAGAATACAAGAGCCAACTGTTGGTCGCAAAATTAGATAATTTTTGCCACTTTGATGTAAATAATTCTTATATCTACAAAAATCTATAAAATATAATTTTTTGCTATGAAAAGTTACGAAAATGTACTACAAAAACTTTACGAAAGTTAAGCTTTCACTCATTTTCCTTAATACCAAAAAAATAGTCTGTGTTTGAAATACATTGAAAATTAGTGAAATTTTTTATACAAATTTCACAAAAATTTCATTCAAATTTGTAAAATTTTTGGTGAAAAAACAGAAACTATTTTAATCAGGATTAAAATAAAAAATAGCTTTTTATGTATTTATCCGACGTCTTTTTGATAAATTTTTAAACTGCGAGCAGTTCGCTCTTCAATTGCAAAATGTAATATTAACCTGAAAATCTTAATGAGTTGTTACCGCATTTTATATCAGCAATAAAATTTTATAACAAATTCCATGCATCACAGGAATAATACTTAAAGTTAGTGTTTATATTGAATGCAAATAATAACTAAAACATTAACTTATAACTAAAAATACATTATTGTTACACTAAATTTACTCAATATCAGAAAAGTAATATTAAGCAACTTGCACTTCACCTTCACCACAAAACAGCTGCATAAAATATATAGGCTTCCATTGTTCTATATGCTTTTAAATAATATACGGTTTAAGAAATGTGGGATTGAATGAATTATGATCATTTTTATGGATGTAATCGGATCTTCATATCTGCCGACAATTTCGCCAAATACTCAATATTTATTTTATAAGAGTACAATTTTGAAAACCTCCAGCAACAGTTACATACTACAGGGATGTACGGGAACTTTCTTTATCTTTATTTTAGTTTTTGACCAACTAAAAAGGAATTTACAACAAAATAGTTGAATTCTCAATCAAAAAGATGAATTTTCAAGCGAGAAGTTTTATATTTCTAACAAAAAACACAAATTTTAAACAAAATACGAGAATTTTCAAACAAATTATTTCATTTTTAACTAAAAAAGATCAAATTTTTTAACAAGTAATAGAATTTTAAACTAAATTAATTTTTAATCCTAGAAAAATAATATAAAAAGTATTTTAAGTAATTCAATTAAAAAAATGAAATTTTTTACAGATTATTTCAATTTTTAATTAAAACAGATGAACTTGACACCGAATAGTTGAAGTTTTAAGAAAAAAGATGAATTCTCAATCACAAAGATTTATTTTTCATGAAATTTTTTTTTAACAAATAATAAAATTTTCAACTAAATTAATTTTTAATGAAAAAACAATATTATAAAGAGTATTTAAAATAAAATATAATTCACTTAAAATCAGGCAGGTTCTACACATTATTTAGCAGAATCTCTCAGCGATTAAAATTGTTTTATGGTAAATTATGCCAGACGTTTTTTTCTGATATAAGACAGAAAAATCGAATTTGGACATCTATGTTAAGAATAATAAAAAACAGAATGATGTTTTACTCATAACATTAATTCTATACAAAAAAACTATTAGTTTTCAACCAACAATGATATAATGAAAATTTCCCTTAAAGATATTAATTTTTAACAAACAAACAAAAATCAAGAAAATAGTTGAATCCTCAGTAAACAAGTTAAGATTTTAACAAACAACAAAAAATTTTATACCAAAAAAACGAATTTTCAAATGAAAAAATTAATTTTTGATAAAGAATATAATTTTTTCTCCTGAAATTGTGCAGTTGAATTTTTAATCAATTTTTAACTGAATAGTTGAACACTAAACAAAAAGATCAGTTTTCAAACAAATCGTGGTGTTTTCAACTCAAAAAAAAAAATTTTTAATTAAAAATATAATTATATAAAACCAGAAATAGGGTAATTCTTTTAAGTTAAAAGAATTAATATTTAATAACAAACAATTGAATTTCAACAAATTATTTAAAATTTTACTAAAATAGATGCATTTGATGATACATAGTTGAACTTTTAAGCAAACAGATGTATTTTCAACCAAGAAGTTTAATTTTATATAAAAAGGACGATGTTTCAAACAAATAATTGAATTTTCAACCCAAAAATATCCATTTTTAACTCCAAATTTCAGCGTTTCACCAAAAGTGGGATAGTTAAATTTTCAATTAGATAATTTAATTTGCAACAAAACAAAAAAAAACGAAATGTGCAACTTAATAGTTTTGTTCTTTATCAACAGATGAATTTTCAAACAAGAAGACTGTCTTACCAAAATAACGAATTTTCGTCGAAATATGTGCACTTTCAAACAATGGTTGAATTTTCAACTACAAAACGAACAATCTTTATCTTCAAATATCACTTCTGTACCAAAAATGGTATAATCCAATTTTATCTTACATAAATTAATTGTTGACTAACTATAAAGAAACCTTTAATAAAATAGTTCAATTCTCAATCAAAAAGATGAATTTTCCAGGAAAGTAGTTTTATATTTCTAACAGAAGACACGCATTTTCAACAAAATACATAAATTTTCAAACCAATAATTCCATTTTTAACTAAAAAAGACCAAGGTTCAATAAAAAATATGAAATTTTAAACAAAAATAGAATAATGCAGTTTTTCGTACATAAAAGCAAATATTCAATCAAAAAAATTAAATTTTCCATAAATTATTAAAAATTTTAACTAAAATAGAAGAATTTGACACCAAACAGTAAAAGATTTAACAAAAAAGATTAGTTTTCAATCTACCTTGTCAAAAGCTTATTCTAGTTCAACAAATGCACAGAAAACTTTTTTTCCTACTTTCAAACTTTCTTCTGTTGCCTCAAGCTAAATAGTTGATCCGTACATGACCTTCCTGGCATAAACCTACTTTGGACTTTCCAAATCTTTGCTTCCGTTATTTTCATTACCCTACGAATAAGTATTTTTGAGTATATTTTACTTACGGTACTTAATAACTTAATCTCTCTGTAATTATTGCAGTCGTTTTTATCTCCCTTTCCTTGGTATATTTGTACGATAATGGCTTTTTTGCAATTGTTTGGGACATCTCTTCCCTCCAAACATAAATTTATCAATTCGCACTGTCTATGTGGTATGCACTCGCCACCGTGTTTAAGCATTTCAGTGTTAATACCGTCTACCCCGGCACCCTTACCTGTTTTCAAGTTCTTAATTGTATCCCTAACCTCAGTGACACAGACTTTCTCAATTTAGTTTTCTATCGCATCGTGTTCAACATAGCAGTTGTGGTGTCCTATAGCTTCATCTCCGAATTGTCTCCTAAAATTGTCTCTGAAGGCCTCTAGTATTCCGTCTGCATTATATACCATTTCCCCCCTACTATTTCTCATGTTGACGAATTCTGTACTTTTGTTTCCTTCCATTTTTTTATAACGCAGTTTCTTGCTCTCTGCAAAGTCATTTTGTATTTTCCTCTCTTCTTCTGATCTAATTGTGTCTTTACGTTCCTTAACTAATCGTTTGAGTATTTTTGGGCAGCTTGAATTTCATCATTCCACCACGCATCACCAGACATTCTTCCTATAACTGCGGTACCACACGCTTCGATCGTACATCTAACAAGGATATCCCGTAACTTTGTCCAGGCTCCCTCTATATCTTTGTTTTTTTATACGGTCCTCCCATGTTGCCCTATCTATGCTTTCAATTATCTCATTTTGAAAATCTATTCGCACATCCGGTTTCTTTAGCTTCTAAAGTTCGTTTGTTTTGTTTTCATGGTTCACTTTTTTCTCCATCTCCGACCTAAGTTAATTCTTGAGATCAGAAGGTAATGATCAGTATTGCATTCAGGATCCCTCATGACCCGTGTATCTCTGACTAACTCTCTTCGTCTTTCATGCGCAACAACAAAGTCAATTATACTGCGGATATTTCCTTTAGACCAGGTGTATATGTGGATCATTTTATGCCTAAACCAAGTATTTGTAATAAACAGACCCCTTTCTGAGCATAGACCTACTAATTTATCTCCGTTATAGTTTTCCAAATTCTTTTATAAGCCTAATTAATAAAGCATATAATGACTTTTTGCAATTTAAAAGTGCCTTAAAAGACCTAAACCATTGACGGCAAAGTAAATAGCGAGCACAACAATTCTCGGATGGCGAGCTGCAGCGGGGGAAGAGCTCGACCAATAGTTAGGGGAAGCGGCAAGGTAAATAGCGGCAAGGTAAGTATTGTCGACTGTAGTATAATAAAATCGTTATTTACACAACCTTTAAGCAAATGTACTGTGTTTTGGAAATTATATTTCGATGAATCTGAATCTAAAATTGTTATAAATTCAGAAGAAAAAAAAACATTTTTAAATAGATATAAAGAAAAATAAAGAAATTTAATAATTACATCAACAAAATTATTTAACAGGGTATATTCTAAGGATTTTCTAGAACAACGAGACCCGACAGTATACGATTTCTAAAAAAACGGGTCCAAGATCTCGTAATCAGGCTCATTTCGCTCTCTTTTTTTCTTTTCGTCATCTTCCAAGTGACTTTTAGAACTTCCCATTTTTTAGAACTGCCCATTTTGGTAGAACTGACCGTTAAAATATACTCTGCTATGTAACCTTATCCGAAGTATTTTTCTACGTACGCTTATTTGCAGCGTCTTTAAGATTTGAAACAATACCTCGATGTGATAAGGATCTCGGAAAGTCAGTTTTGAAGCTCTTTTCTTAAAAATGGTAATTACAAACCCGAAACTCGGGGCAAACGTTGTCGTTAACTTCACCGATTTCTAAACATATTATACATATTGTTGTATAATATATAGTTCCTATAAGAGCAATTGTATTCGCTATCATTGTACGTATGTTGAAGGGTTCCCTGGAAATCGAAACAAGGAAAATTGTTTACTCTTTATTGTAATATCGTTGGAACTGCTAAAACTACAGTACTGTGGCATTTTTATTAAAAGTCTTAACGACAAAGTTTGTATACAAAACATTTTTATTTTTCAGAGAGGACGCATTTTTAGAAATTAAACTTCCAGTGGAAATACGAAACCTTCTTCTAAGAAGCGGTAGAGTGCGTTATCTGACTTCAATTATTGGGATAAATATCAAGTGCGGTCTACATCGGTATTGGCAGGTGGAAGAAAGTAAAGTTACACCACATTTAACTGAATATAACAATTTATTGAGCACAAATAGGTACATTGCACGTACTTCAATCAAATACAGAGGTAGAAAAGGGCTATTGGGGCCAGAGATCCACTGTGTGCAATTGCGATTACGCAAACTGAAAACTGCTTAGAAGGCGGGAGGAAACTCACGTCCCGCTTCCGTTGCCTATTCGAACACGGTTCGTGTACATATAGACCGGAGACTCGCTCGCTTGTTCCACTTCGCTGAATGGCGTAGTGGGGTATTGACACCCTACAGTGGTTAACGCCTAACCAGTATTAAACTAGGAAAAATTTAACCAAAAAATATAGTTTTATTGCAGATAGTACATTGCGCATACTCAGTCAATGCTTACAATCCGGTACAATCGTGTGTTATTGAGAAACGTCTTTGTAAATTGAAAGAATTTCATTGAGTTAATTCCTTTTTCCAACCTGAAAAGATAACTGAAAAGATAAAAAAAAATGAAATTATTTTTTGAAAAAATTGAAAAAACCTTTTGAATAATAGTGCAGAAATTCTAAACTTTTTGACAATGCCATTCCAAAAGCGAAATTACTATTTTTAATTATATAATTGAGCATAAAATAAAAACCGGAAGTTTCTATTGTTTGTTTTTATTTTTGCTGTTATTTAAGGAATATCTTTTCAGCTTTTAATCTAATAATTTTTTAATACAATTTTTCGAGTTTCATAAAAGCTACAAATAATTGTTATTATATTTATATTAATAAAGAGAACACGAAAAAGAGGATTTTTCCCTCATTTTTCAGTTACCTCTTTTTTGAATTCAAAAACATATACTTTGATTGTTTTTGTATACAGAGTTTTTAATTTTTTTAGTATAGGCATTATGTTTTTAAGGAAATCATCGTTTTATTTTTTTAAATACATATTTTTTTAAATGCAGTAAACCAATAGATTTTTTAAATTATTAGTTTGTTAGTTATTGAAGCGTATGAAAAAGCGGACAGTGTCCTGGGCTGTTCATCGTGTCGTCTGCTTCAGTCGTTTTGAGTCAGTGGAAAAAATGTCGCACAACACTCGCCTCAGTTCGCGTTCAGTCAATCATTGTTTAGGTCATTCGTTACTCAACGAGGTATAACCAGGCATTACAAAAATGTCAGAGAAAAACAAAAGGAAACGTTTATCTTTTGAAAAGACATATAAGCCTTCAGACGAAGTGAAACCAGGTGCCTCAAAACAGTTAATTTTTGAGAATTTATTTTTTTACCGAGAAATTTACAAATCTTTAAAGGAAAAATCCGTCTAATTTCAATTCTAACAGCTTTTAAAATAATGAGTTATATTGTTATCTTTTATTAATCATGATACCATTCCCTTTGCAATGCTTAATCCGACAATCTTTCAATTAAAAAATTGTTTGTTTTAGATTTTTGTCTTCAAGCTGAATTTTTTAATTTGAACAATTTGAAAATGCAGACTTGAAGACTTGAACACTTGAAAATGAAAATCGTTTGAAGTTTTAAAATTTTTGATAAAAAACATTTAGCTTTTACCCTTTATCTATTTTCAATATTTCCAGCTTAAAATTGCTGAAAATAATAAAATTTTTTAAATTTTAAACTGCATTGATTGATTTTTTAATTTTGAGCATTGCAACTATTAAAGTGGGTTTATATTTTTGGATTTTAATCCGAATCTTTGGACTCTATAAATTATAAAAGTTAAAAATTCGAAATTCGTAGCTTATCTGCATTTCATTTAAACTTGTTTAATTTAAAAATTGTTACTACTTTACATTTTATACACTTTATTGATCTTTTCACTATTTTAATTATTTTTAGTCTGTTTCTTATTAAATCAAATGAGCAAATGCTTAGCCTTAGAGTTCGAATAATTTCATTTCATTGACCGTTAAAAATGTTTGCGAACTGAGAAATACACGGAAAATAATTGGGAATTTTTTTCTTCAATTAATCTGGCCCTTCTGATATATGTATGTACATACTAAAATGATGTATTTACCTACATACATAAAAATCAGTGCTTTTGCCAATTTTATTTTCGAGCGCAAAAATTTTCATGTTCATTATGACATTATGAAACCAAAATGGCAACAATAAGTATAAAAATTGTTAAGGCGAAACTCCAACAGAAATTATTCACACGTCCCTGATTGTTTATGGTTTGGCGGGTCCCAAGATGGTACGAAAAAGATAAAAGGCATATTGGTGGCACTCCCATGTATGATTTTGAGGACTTAAGTTCCAAATCAGCGCCGCCTATCGGTGCCCCGGTCACTAAAAGTAAATGAACCTGAAGGTCCCTGACAGCTATTGTTTCCAAACTCTGCTTTCTCAAAATTCTCGTAAATATTAAATCTCGCTTAATTTGATGTAGACAAGCTTTAAAAATTATGAAAAATGTGCGCATAAATAGGTTTTTTATATGCAAAATATTCATTTAAATATTAGAAGTACAATTTGTTGTAATTAAAAGAAGAAATATTAATTATTACACTGAAGCATTAATAGTTTCTAAATGTAAAAATATGAATTCCATACTTTAGTTTATTATTTTTGTCATAACAAGAATAGTACTGAAAATTCGGTGCAATTGTGCATATAATAAATTATTATGAGAAGAAATACTTTTGAATGTTTGTTCAAATTAAAATAAACCACATAAAGTGGATTTTTCTTTATTTAGAATGTTTCAAATACATAATTTTTTTCTAAATAAAATAACAATATGATAATTAAATAATTTCCTCATTGAAAATAGGCAACACATAAAATTTAAAGGTTCTTTATAATCGCCCATACGTAAAGTACCTAGAATAATTTAATTACAAAGGTTTGCAAAGCACAATGTTTCGATTTTGAAGGTAACAGCTTCCAAAATGAAGAGACCCATCTTCTCTAATATTCATACATCTGAAAATGTTAATACAATTATTAATTTTCTTTAAGAAATCAAATTTATTTTCTTATTCATCTCAGTGCACTAAAATTATTAAATTTTATTTTTAATTAACCAATGGATGAAGTGGCTTCGAAATATGAAAACAAAAACCTAACCTTTAATCAAGCAAATAGTACCTTTGAGGTCAGTCTCTGGGTTTAGACTGATTCAGTAATAGTTAAATTGAGATAAAGAGGTAAAAACAATAATATTAAGACAGGTAGATGAGCAATAGACAGTGACTCCACGTTTGAGACACTTGTTGGTCCTGAAAAGGACCGATTGTTTTGCAGGTTTTTACTGGATGTCACAAAATCTGGTTACTTCTTCAAGTATATTGCTCGTCTACTTGATTTTGTGATCTGCGGTGATGACGTAATTGCAGGCATTTCTGTCGCTCAGTATGATATTTCGAAGACGGCGAGTTACTCTGATAGTGTTTTAATGTATTCGGTTGAACGGGGTGGTGAGTTGAATATCGGGTGCTAATGTCACGGCCACCAGAGTGTCTTAATTGTCCACTGTGATTCCCAGAAGAGCAGTTAGCTCGGGGGCGGGGGAGCTCATGTCCGATCATTCGCTCAGGGTATTAGTGCGCGGAGAGCAATCCAGTAGTGTCCACGTAGTTAAGCGGGGGTAGCCATCTGACGGCACCACTTAACCTTGTAATAGGGGGTGGGGTTGATTCCTGGGGGGAGAGGAACGATGAAGGGCTACCGGGATTGAGATCGAGGTATGTTGGATCCGCCACTGCGAGGATCAGGGGGTTTTTCGGGGGAGGTCCTAGGCGAGAGATTGACGGAGCGTGTATGACTTCCAGGGGTGGTGTGGTCCGGTTATGGTGACGTGTGGTTACCTCCGTCGAGACTGATTCGCACCATAGATTGGCTGCCGGGAGACAAGGGAGGCAGGACGCCTAGCGATATCGTGATGGGGGTGCCTTGCCTCACGCGGTAGGTAGCACCGACATGGGAGAGAGCTAAAAGCTCATACTCCAACAGAGGGTTCGGTTTGGTGTTGAGGCGGGGTTTCCACGGTGATACGGAGCTCTTCGATGCTAGAATCGAATTTCGTCGATACTCTCTCCGTGCTGATGTTTGAGTTCTCCCTGTCGCGGGGTGGTCCTTCCGATACGGGAGTAAGTCTCTCCGTAAAGGGGTCGTCTGCGACTGTGCCGTGAAGGAGGCATGCAAATGCTAGAAAAGGGGGGTTATCGCGTACCTTGGATTTGTAAAAACGCTACTAGGGGAAGCGAGTGTGGTAGGTGTTCCAGTTGTGAGCACGGTGATGGAGACTGCATGCCAGCCGGAAGGAATCAAGTCAAGGCCAGGGTTTGAGCGCAGAGGCCAGGGAGATCTAAGTGGTGTGCATTTTTGCGGCACGATCGATCAGGTCGACTTTATAGACCTGTCCACTAATCCGTTCTAGAATAGTGAAGGTCCCATTGCGTAGGGGGGCTAGGGCGGCATCAAACCCTGTTTGGGTATCCGAGAGTTGGTGGCATGGAGAATAGACATAAGGAGACCAAACTAGTGGAACTAAAAATGAACACTTTTCTGTTGCTAGAAGTACGCACACACACATATGCAAAATCACACTTACGTATAGTTCAAAACTTCCCGAGCGCATCGTGTTGGTAAAGGTAATTTGATATTTTCATAAATATACTACCTACCTCTTCGATGGCGAATAATTTTATATTCCATAAACATTTCAAAAAATCCTGTCTGATTATCAGTTATTTATTTGTTCAAGCGATCTGTCAAAACAAAACAATGGAGGCGGCCATTTTTTTTAAGTGCGATTGGCACGCCACGTTTGGCAAGTTTTGAACTATACGTAAGTGTGATTTTACACATGTGTATGTGCGTACTAATGGCAACAGAAAAGTGACCGTTTTTGGTGAAGTCCATGCATTGCAGATTGGTCTCCTTATATCTACCAGGTGTATACATATGAAACCGGTATTGCCATTTAGCGGCCAGTAGGCACACTTGTAGGCACTGTCGGAACTTACCATTTGTGCTAATTGGC
>NC_046657.1:70472699-70497661 GCF_010883055.1 Belonocnema kinseyi | reverse complement strand
GGGCGCATACTTTGAATAAAATATTTGTTATCATTCTCTTGAAATAAATGTGTTTTTTTCTTGAAAAAATACCGGTTTCATATGTATACACCTGGTATTCCCCATGGTTGGTGGTTACGAACAAAGACTTGGTCTTCGAGCTATATTTAACGGTCAGCCGGATGGCCGCGCGCTACTTACAGCGCAAGTGAGGGGTAGGGGGGCATTGGCCAGTGGTCCAAATTTCCAAAGTTAACGAGCGAGCATGTTTTCGGTAATGCGTTTGTGCGCGGGTGTCGCACGATTGGCGCGCTTTCATCAAGCCAAAGTCTACAAGCGTGATCGATGATCAAACCGCGCTGTTTGCTAAATATAAGTCAAGGTTATAAATATTATTTATAACCATGAATATAATTTAGCGGACATCACTTTCTTTTTTTATTTAATACTTACCAATCAACACATTTTCTTAAATAAGTTTATAATAACGTATCCAGAAGGTAAAAATATACTCAATACAACTTTCAGGAAGAGTTATATGATGAAAAATTGAATAAGAACAAATTAAATGTAACTCTTCTACTAATGTTTATTTTCGAGGTATCAAAATAATTGAAAATATTGTGGTTGTAAATGCGCATTGAATTTTACAAACTCTTAGCGCCGTCTAGCGTTGCCTCCAAACACTAGTGCGTAATGTATTTAAAACGATACATGGAAGTGCCTAGGGTGCGTGTCTGTTGAATCTCGCGCTTCGCGCTCTGATATTTATTCTTTGCATTTGGAATGCTTCAATGAAACTTTATCAGAAAGATCTCTTTTAGGTCGCAGTATTTATATGCGCCTTCATATTCTTAATTTTCTACTTAGTTAAGTATAGTTATAGATTCAGTTTCTCAAAGCTTTGTAGGCTTTGAGGTATACATTCTTACCGTGACACTCGAGCTGCACACCCGCATTTTGACAGAAATTTGTAAATGTATATTTTCCGAACCACCTTAAAATACTATATAACAAAAAATAAATAATAAAAAACTTTAAAATACTGAATACTAAATCATAAAATATTGCAATACTTTTTGCAGATATTTTTTTTATCTCGCATTGTTGAATAAGACTTAACGTTCAAAAACAACCCCTTGTGAACAATCAAACTTAATTTTGTCCAAAATAATCTTTTTCGGAATATTACAGTGTTACCCGAGTCCCTGATATTTTTCGAATTTAAGGTTCGAATAGAGTGTCTGATTTTTGGGCTGTTAAAAAATCCAACATCAAGATTTAAGTTTTTATTATTGGATTGGTGCTTTTGTACATAGGAGTTGTTTTTCTGATTTTTTTTTTTGGTGCATTCGAAACCCTAAAAAAGCCGAAAATTTGGTGCATTTTGTGTTTTGCAAATTTTATTTTTTGCAAGGGGGCGGTGTTTTAAAAATCGGGGTAGTTTTTTTTTCGTGCTTTCGGGAGCCCAAAAAAAGCCCAAAATTCTGGTATTCTATGTTTTACTCGCATTTGAGTTGTTCCATAGGGGGTAATTTTATTTTTAGTAGTGGTGATTTTTAAAAATCGGTTGTTGGTGCGTTCAAGAGCCCAAAAGAACCTAAAATTCTGACGTGTTTGATTTTTTCTTCTTCTAATGTTTATATAGTGGAGGTGCTCGTTTGATTCAAGTCAGCACCTCCACTCGAAATTTGAATTTTTGACAAAAAGTAGCGGAGCCCAAAAATCGACAATACAGCCCAAAAAAAGGCAAAAAAAGCTCAAAATTCTGACACAAAGAAATATGGGAAAATCGTTTGTAGAGGTGCTACCTTGATAGACCTCGGCACATGCAAACTAATTAAACAGGATCATATTTTTGATTTTCCTTGAAGACTGCTATAGACCGAATCTCTGATTTACAAACAGAATTTTTTTCAAGTTATGCATATTTAAATGTTGCGCGTTGTTTTTCAGAAAACCTGAAGTTTTTTCATTAGTCCTCTATAACTCTTTATAATTTTCTTCTGATTCTAAGAGCGTTTATCGTCTTCCTCCAAAATCCACTAGAAAATTGAAAAAATCAGGATCTGCAAGTGGTTGTTTCATTTTAGGTAAACTTTGCGAAATTAAATTGTTATATAAGAGACATTTGGCTGAAAAGTATGTTTGAAAATTTTCTAAATTCCGGGAGTTACGCCAAGTTAAATTTCGGCATCGCATTTTTTTAAATATCTATATTTCTGAAATCATTAAACGAATCCGAATGGAAATTGTCCGTGTTATAGATAAAAGTATACACTTTAAATTAAAAATTCCACACCATTTTTATTTAATTTTGCCAAAAAAAATATCCAAAAAAATTTTGAATTAAGTTTTTCGTCAAAAAGAGAATAAATTTCCCTTTTCCTGTTAGGACAATTTAGTTCCTTATAATTTCACCTTTGATTAAACAAATTTCCGAGATTATACTTTTTCATTTTTTCAAAACTTGAAGAAAATAATAAAACATATTTTCTTAAATACCCTACCTGGTCGAAGAAAGGATTGATATGATTCTTATCAAATCTACTTATTAACTTGTTCGTAAACTATGAGAAAAATCGTAAAAGAACAACAGACGTTTTTTTATAGAAATTTTTCAGACATGCTAACTTTTATTTGAACATTTTTTCATGTCTATTATTGTTTCCAAGAAAAAGTAGAAAATTCGTTTGTAAAAATCGATTAAAAACAGTTTTCTAAATTATTTGTAAAACGGTCAGAAATTCGTGAAAAAGAAGTAAATCTGAAGGTTTTTGTAGATAACATTTGTTTGTAAATAACTTTAAGTAACAAAATAAAAAGATTTTCCAAATAAAAGTGATGCTAATTTTTCATTTATCTCGAAAACGGTGAGATATATGCACAAAATAACATTTTCATGGTTTCTAAAGTGGGATTTCAAAAGGTCTCAAGGTATCTCATCAAACTTTCCAGGACTTCAGGAAATATAATACGATTTAATAGAATTTCAATAACGATGTTTGAAGTGAAGTCCGCAGGGCTGCCACCTATTGAGTATTCTAACGTTACGTCATACTCGGTCGGTAACGTCGAAATCTATAAGGCCATACCACTTGGTGGACTGTAAAGCATTGATTACATATGAGTTTGACTAAAATGAATTTTTGTAGACGAAAGTAAGTGAAAAATCGTGATATGGCTTTGCTTCTCAGATAGAAAAGTCATTTTTTTAATTATTGTTAGCTATTGCGCAAGTGTGCGATTTGGAAAATCTATCAAGAAAAAATATAATGTGCCGTGATTGAGGTTAGGTTGCATTGTTGGGATAGTTGGCGATCAAAAAATTTGAATTTTGGTACTTTGTTAAAGTGTGTTTTCAAAGATTTCAAGAGATTATTCTTGCACTTAAAGAAAAGAAAAATTATCAAAGACTGTGATCCTTCTTAGAAATCATATAAGACTTCTTGAAAATCCTTAAACTTCTCCGACTTTTTTTTAAATGCTTTTAAATTCTTTGCAATCATTTCAAATCTTTCGAAGTATCTCGAAATTGACTAAAATTAATTTTAATCACGCACAATCTTTAAAATATTCTTAAATTCCTTTAAATCTCTTGACAATCCTTAAAATCTTTAAATTTTTGCAAATAACTTTCAAATTAATTGCTTAAAATTCTTTAACCCTTTCCGGCATACATTTTTCAGGGAAATGAGTTTTTATGAAAATTGGTACATAGGGGTTTTTGGGGGTCGTTGATTACGAATCTGAACTCAGATTTTGACAATTCAAAATGGCGGGTCCAATATCGCAGCTAACGTTTGGCATCTTTTTTTTCTGAAAATTGATATACGGGGGATTTTGGAATCACTGATCACGAATCTGAACTCAGATTTAGAAGATTGAAAATAGTGGATCCAATATGGCGACTTAAATTTGGAATCTTTTTGGATTTTTTTTATTGGTACACAGGGGTTTTTTGGAGTCGCTAATCACGAATCCGAACTTAGATTTTTAAAATTCAAAATGGCGTATCCAATATGGCGGCTAAATTTTGGATTTTTTTTTGAAAATTGGTGTACAGGGGTTTTTGGTATCTCTGATCACGAATCTGAACTTAGATTTTAGACATTCAAAATGTCGGGCCAAAATTCAAAATATTCCTAAATTGTTTTTTGAAAGTTGGCACAGGCAGGGGGTCGCTGATATTGAATCTGTATTAAAAATGACAAATATTTGGAATATTAAGGCTTCAAAAAATATACACCTTCTCACCTAAAACATGGATTAGTACCAATTTTCTGAATTTTCAAAATCTAAATTCAGATTCGTGATCAGTGACTCCAAAAATCCTTGTACACTAATTTTTTAAAAAATCCAGAAAACTTTATTATTTTGACTGCCATATTGTATCCGTCATTTGGGATTTTCAAAGTCTAATTTCAGACTCGTGATCGGCGACCCCTAAAACCTCTATACAAATTTTCAGAAAAACATCCAAAAATATTCCAAGTTTCGGGCGCCATTTTGAATCCACCATTTTAAATTTCCAAAATCTGAGTTCATATTCGTGATCACTGACCCCAAAAACCCTTGTAAACCCATTTTCAGATAAAATCCAAAATATTCCCAATTTCGGCAGCCATATTGGATTCGCCATTTTGAATTTTCAAAATCTGAGTCCAGATTCGTATTCAGCGACCCAAAAAACCCTTAGTACTCATTTTCATAAGGGTATAATGAAAAGTTTGTTCAATAACGAATTTTGTCAACAAAAAAGCCTTTTTTTTATTTTTGTTTATACGTATTAACAAATTATTTAAAAAATGTAGACTCTTCGCACGAAAATTTTAATTTTTTATCAACCTGCGAGCATGAAATAAAAAAACACTGTGTAAAATCCAATAAAAACTACTCTGAAACCGCAAAAAATGATATGAAAAAAGGTGGGAGTACGTTATTCCGACCATGCCGCAAAGTCACTAAAACTTATCGAAATATTTTCAATTCCTGTAAAACTAAACTTTAAAATCCCGTTAAGTCCGTAGTGATTCCTTAAAATCACTTGAACTCTTAGAAATCCTGTAAGCTTTCCTGATAATCCTTAAACTCTTCCAATTTTTTTAAAAATCATTTCAACTTCTTTAAAATCATTTGAAATCTTTCGAAGTTTTTCGAAATTGACTCAAATAATCTTAGAAAAATCTCTTGTAAATCATTCAATCTTTTAAAACTATTTTTTTATTATTTTTAAATCCTTAAAAAAAAGCTTCAAGATTCCGCCAAGTCCCTAGTAATTCCTGAAAATCACTTGATTTCTTAGAAATCTCCAGAGACTTCCAAATTTTTTTTGAATTCCCTTCAACTCCTTTGAAATCATTTGAAACATTTCAAAATTGACTAAAATTAATTAAAATCTCTTAAAATCCTTAAATAATTTAATTTAAAAAAATTGAAGTCTCTTAAAATGTATTAAAATCTTTTTTAATAACTTTTTAAATAGCTTTAAAATTAATCCTTTAAAAGAAAATCTTAAAATCACGTCAAGTCCCTATACTAATTCCTTAAAATCATTTAAATTTCAGAAATTCTTTAGTTTTTGTTTGAAAATCCTTTAGACCCTCCGATTTTTTTTGAAATTCCTTCGACTACTTTAAAATAATTTAAAATTTTCAAAATTGAGTACAGTTAATTAAAATCCTTTGAATTTTCTTAACTTCCTTTAAATATTAAAAAATTACATCAATTGAAATCTCTTCAAATTCATTAAAATCTTTTTATTTAAATAACTTCAGTAACTCGGTCGACATTTTTCGAAATCTCCGAAAGTGCCTTAAAATTTGAACAAATCTCTTGCAAATCCTTAAAATTTTTTGGATTCTTTAAAAAATCTTTAAAATTCCTTGAAAATCGTTCAATTTTTCTGCATTTAAAAAAAATCCTTTCTAATTTTTTTAAATCGATAAAAATCTCATGAGAATTGAGGTTACAACCTTAATTAATGCAAATTATAATTTTTCGTGGTGGATTGCCTAATCGCACATTTTCCAAATTGCCAACACAAATGAAATAAATGACTTTTCTTTCTTAAAAGCAAAGCTATATCACGATTTTTTACTTAATTTCGCCGAAATAAATTTTGGTCAAACTCCTATCTAAACAATGCTTTGCAGATTTTGAGGTTACCGATCGAGCGTGACGTAATATTAGAATACTAAATTATATTGTGCTTTAGAGTTTAAGGTTCACCCTTTAAATCTAACTTAGAGCCGGAAACAATTCCAGTTAGACAAAGAGTTACAAGACATTGAAGTAAAGGCACCGAATTAATTTGTAGACCTATTAAAACAAGCAATCAAGAAAGAAATAGCTAAACTTATAAAATATGGAAATAAGAAAATGTAGCGGAAAATTTAAATAAGAGGATGCAGAATGTAGAACAAATATTAGAAATGCAGGAAGAGTCTTTTAGAAAAAAAAGCAGAGTTGGAATGTAGAACATAGAAGATAAAAGGCTCAGAAATGAAGTTTGGAGGGGGGAAGAGTAGAAATAACGATACGGAAAGTTTGAGAAAGACAGAAAGAAGAATTGAATGAAAAAAGAGAGACTAACCAAAAAATATGGTCATAAATAGTCTAAGATTAGAAGGGACGTAACTGAAAGCAGTAGATGAAGTGCCAAAAAAGGATAGTTGCAAAGGTCAAGGCGAAAGCTCGAAGATAGGAACAGAAGGATGGAACATGCGAGAAAATGGCACTGGTGAAACTAAAGCAGTGGAAATAGCCAAAGAAAGCAATGACAATGAAGAGAGCCTTATATGAAAGCTTGGAGAAAATAGAGGATTTGAGATGGGAAGAAAGAAATATGCAATACAAGTTAAGGAAAGAGTTAGTAAAAAGTCATGTGACGGTTGACTAGTAGAAAGAAATTTAAGAGATAAAAATAAGAAATTGGGAAACAATAAGAGACGAGAAAGGAAAACGGAAGACATGTTAGTTGAATATATAGCAGGATTGTAAAGAAAGGATAGAGAGTGTATAAGAAATTTGAAATAATGGCAGTAGTAGTAATTATGGAGACTTGGTTATATCAAAGTGGATCGGAAAGAGTAAGAGAATGGCTGTTATGATGTTACAGGTGACAGGTTCGAAAATTTAAAGAGGAAGAATATAAAAGACAGAGAAAGTTCAGGAAGGCCGATGGAAATAAGGAAGGGGTGTATAACAGAGGAGGAACGTAGAGAGATGAAAGAACTATATCGTTTACATGAAAGAATATATTCCGGAGAAATCAGAAGATATAAGAAAACTGATGAAATAAAATAAACAAGGGATTGAGCTTATAATAGGCGAATATTTTAATAAGAGCAAAGGAGATAGAGGAAGAAGAACATCGGAAGCGAAGAAAATTTAAAAATAAGAAAAGTCGAATAGAACAAAAATTCAAAGATAAGACACCAAATGGGGATTGAATAAAGTTGTCAAAGAGCATGATGAAGATGAGACATTTGATCCCAAATGAAAATATAAAGGATGGTAAAGGATGATAAAGGAGAATGTACAAGATCAGATAGAGAAAAGGGGACGTTAATTTATTATATAATAATGAACAAAGAGGAAGAGAGAATGTCAAGAAACTAAAAATATGAAAAAGATCATAGAGATACAAGGAAAAAACAACTGTTTAAAGAATATCAACCCGAAAGAGAAGAATGTAAACAAATAGGTTATAATAATGATAGGAGAAATAAAAAGATAATTAGAGTGCACAAGAAATAAAGAAGTTAGGAAAGGAGAGAGTGGAAGACCATGGGATGAGAAATATTAAGAGAAGAAGAAGAAGCACGTAAGAAAAGAATTTAAAATATGGAGAAAAGGGTAAAGTAGAGGAGAAGAATTGAGGAGACAAAAAGAAGCGTACTTTAATGTGTGATTAATAAATAAAAAGGAAATTCGAAGATATCTCTAAATATTTTAAGGGGTATAAAAAGGAATTTTACAAGAATTAAAGTTTTTTTTTCAATTTTGAAGACCACGTTTTCGTGAATAATGTAAAAAGAGTAATAAATTTTTGATGACGATAGTATCCACATAAATCCTACTGAGTGCTTGTTCTTCTTTTAAAGTGGAATTTAGAAAACTGGCTACCTCTTAAACCGATCACGTTCAAACTTAATTTTCGTTATAATTCAATTATGCTAAAAAAGCATTAAAATCTGTAGATTTGAAATCAGTTCTATCTGGTTAAAAGACCTAGTATAAAAAATAAACATTTAAAAATTGTGTATCGTTTCTGATCTAAGCATTTCAAAATGGAGAAACTCCAAAACAAATATGTCCAAATTTAAACTTTGGAAACTAAACCATTTTTTTGAGGTTTAAAGATTAAATTTGCTTAGAATTCCACATTTATAATTATAATTTGAAATATAAATTACAGGAATTTTCAAGATGATAAAAATTATTAAGATGTTTCATAGCATGTAGTATCAAATTACATTCAAAGTGAATCGATAAATTTTATTATTTAAAAATTGAGGTGTTTCTACAAAAAGAAACATTTTCTGTTGTTTACGCGGGTCCGAATTAAGGAATTTTTTCATGTTTTAAACTTCAAAATTTAATTATTTTCAAAAAGTTGAAAGTATATACGATTTATGATTGAAAGCTAAATAATGAATCCAGGGCTAATGGAACCGTTAAAAATCAAATAGATCCAAACTCCGTACAAAATTAAAGTATTCAAAAATTATCTTCGTGAAACTAATTCGTTAGAAATTTTTTTGATCTTATGGATCACGCTTTTTAAAATATAAAGAATAAGAAAGTCAATCGCGATATCAAAACTGACGTATGCTAAAACAAACTATCAGATTGACTGTTGTACAATTTTAATAAACGAAATTAAAGATTATTATAAATAGCCTTTTGCATTAATTTAAATAATAATAATTTTCATAATTTTTCTTCTTTTTCCCTTAAAAAATGAAAAAAAAGTGAAGGAAAGTCCAATTTGATGTTTAGACATGGACTGTGATTGAGATTTAATTTAAGGTTAAAACACAAATTGAGAATGGTCGAAGAACATTAAAAACGTGCTTCGGATTGTTTCAGATTAATTAAAATTTCTCTGACCTGCAAACAAAATTCAAGGGTAATTACAAAACATTTGAAAGTATTGATAAATTTATGGAAAGCAATGAAATTCTTGAAATCAATTAGAATCGCTTAGATTCACTACAACGTTAAAATTTAAAAAAAAAATTAATTTAAAATGCTATTAAAATTCTTGAAATGTTTTGTTTAAAAAGCTGAATGACCAGCTACGGCCTTCGTAAAAATAAACATCATGCTGAGACATGTATGAAAGCTCGTTGTAAAAACCCAGAATGACAAATCTTATCACACACAAATTAACATAACTGCTGTTCTTTGTAACTTGTTTTCGATTTTCTTTTACTTTAAAGAAAAAAAGGAAAATGAAATATGTCGAATTTATCTAATTTGTTCCTACCGATTTAAGGTTCAGAATTCCTAAAAATAAAACCAAGAATCCAACAAACAAATTTGAACAATCACCATAAAATGTTTATATTGCAATTTGAAAAAAAGATGAAAAATTTTTCCTAGAAAATAAAAGAAAAATTTTCCTTTTGGACAAAAATAAATAAGAGGACAGAAAAATAAGAAGGCAACCAAATAAATTCCGATTCTTCTTTTTCTTATTTCATTCGTCTTTCGTCTTTTTTACTTTTTTTTGAATGAAATTTTTATTTTTAATGAAATTAGCTAATAATAGTAATTTTTTGATACCTATAAAGTAAACCTACCATTACTGGAACAACGCAGAAAGTATTTTCAATACTGGAACAATATTAAATATCGTTGAGTATCTTTTATATTTCAACATGAGTCATGAAAGTAAAAATTTTCTAGTACTTTTGAAGTTCCTTTGAATTTATTACCACTATTTATTTTTGTTCTGCCAACTTATACATTTCGTAGAAAATAGTCAAAAATACTCCTCAAAATTTGTGAACTGACTGCTGTCAAATTCGCAATTTTTTGTGTGCCAAAACTTCCTGCCTAACTTCTATAGCCTTGTATTTTTGAAATTTCTTACACTAACAGAAAAAGTAATATTTTTGTATATTTTTATTATGCTAAAAAATGAAATTCCTAACTTTTTTACCGGTTTTATTCAATAACTAATGAATATTTTAATGTGCTGAGACGGCCAAGTAAATTAAGTAAATTAACTTTCCCTGCGAAAATGTATATATTCGAATTAAAAATATAACCGTTTTGAAGAAAACTCGTCTTTTTAAATGGATTTTTTTTTATGCAAAAATTTATCTTTTTTATTAGGTGAATTTCATCTTTTGTGAGCAAAAATGCAACTGTGATTGAAAATGAATCTGTTTAGGTTGAGGCTTCAACAGTTTTATTGAAAATTATTTTTTTTTTTATAAATATTATTTCAACTGCTTTCAATTTGTAATTGAAATATTTTTTCGGTTGAAATATTAACTATTATATTTTTTTATCAGAATTCTAACAAATTATTAAATTAAAAAAAAGACTAACTTTTTACTAAAAAGGGGCAATCTAATAGAAAAATATAATCGTTGATATTTAAACCAAAAATGGTTTAATTATAAATTAAAAACAATTCAATTCATTGAACAAAAATTAATTAAAAAACTAAACGAATTTTCAACCGAACTGTTCGACTTGTAACCAACATAGATGATTGTTCAACCAAATAAGATTTTTCATTACAAAAAGAAAAAATATTTGAACCTGACAGTTGCATTTTTGCTAAAAAATATGAAATTTATAAATAAAAAGATGAATTTTAAATCAAAGAGACGAATTTTTAATAAAATGGTGGACATATTACTCCAAAACATTTTTCAGTCAATGAAATTATCAACCAAATAATAATATTTTCGACCAAAAAATAATTGAAATCGTTTGAATATATTTTTCAATTTATGTACTAATTTTAATTAAGATGAATTCTGTATCAAAAGGTACAACCAAACAGTTAAATTTGCAAGTAAATCGATTATATTAATCTTATTAATACTTATAATATTTAATATTAATCTACAATATTAAATGTTAATGCATACTTACTAATTTTATTGTCAATTAAATTGATGATTTTTTATTATTATTATATTTAATTTAATATTATGTTGTTATTTTGGTGGGAAAAATTTTAACATGTTTATATGAATTTTATTAAAAAATCGATAAAAGTAAATTCCTTGTGACTTATGTTTTATAACAATCCATTCTTCATGCAAAATTCTGTTAAAAAAAAACAAGAATCCAACGACCAAATTTGGACCTCAATGAACAAACAAAAATAAAAATTTTATTGTATTCTAAAAAAATAAAAAAATAAAAAAATCGGAAAAAAATAAAAAAAGAGGAAAGAAAAAAATTATTGTCTTTGATTGTCTTTGTTTGTTATAAATAAATTATATTAACAAAATGTTAACATTATGAGAATCTTGCTTGCAAAATAAGAGTGCTGTACAAGTGCCGAAACGTTGGTGATTATTTTTTACAAAATTTGTCTTGTTCTTTTTAAAAGGATTTTGCATCAATTTGATTATTGGACGTTAAATAGGATTTTTAATTTGGATATTAATCTGATTTAAATTTCTTTAATTTTGAATCTATTCTTGCTTTTTAATATATTCTATAATTTTAAGTTATTCGTACCATAAACAAAGAGCGAAAAGGGGAAATTTTTTAATCATTATTTTTAATTTTTAAATGAGTAACTTAATTGATTCCATTCTCCATGAAAATAAATGTCGATGTATCTCACGAATATAAATAATGAGCAAGAAATTGAATCTAATTGCTATAAGCAAATAATATTGACAAAATGTCAACATCAAGGGAATTTTGCTTGCATTTTAAAACAAAATTTGTTGTCTGGTCTTATTTGTTAATTTTATAAACAAATTATATAAACAAATGCATAGCTTAAGCATTTTTTGTTAGAAATTAATGGTTTTTCTTTCTTAGTACCTTTGAATTATAATTGTGAAAATACTTAGTGTTAAAGATTGATCATTCTATATTATTTGTTTAATTAATGAAAAAATGTTATAAACAAATTGATAATTTGGTCGTTTACAGACATAAAGTAATAGTTTTTTTCTAACCGTCTTCAAATTACATAAGTAGCAATGTTTAGTAATTAAAAATTATTAATCAGTATCATTTGTTTATTTTATAAGCAAATTTTATAAACAAATGCATAGTTTTACCATGTAAAGATAGAAAGTGATCGTTTTGCCTTCTGATTGTCTTTAAATAATTATAGTCTTGATGTTTATTGCTGCAGACTCGTTATTTGATATTATTTGTTTACTTTATAATAAAATTATATAAACAAATGCATAGTTCAGGCATTTATTGAAAGAAAAGTATCTGTTTTCTTTCTTAGTAACTTTAATTTGTATTAGTGGAAATATTGAGTGCTAAAGATTGGTCATTCGATATTATTTGTTTATTTATTTTAAAAATTCTACAAAAAAATGCATATTTTCGTCATTTATAGACAGAAAGAAATGTTTTTTTATCGTCTTCAAATTACATAAGTGGTAACGTTTAGTGACAAAAAATTGTTAATCAATATTATTTGTTTGCATGGATGGTCCTGAAATTATTGAAATGATTGACAAGTATAACTTAGAAGTTATTTCTTCTTAAACACTACAAAACATGTACAGTGATATCCTCTGATGGCAGTAGCATACAAATATGACTTTTTATCTACAAATGTTTGAAACATGAATTAAAAAAAAAATAATAACATCGAATAACAAATTCTCATCACTAAACATTACTAGTAATATAATTTGAAGGCGATACGAAACTAAAACGTTAACTTCATTTCTATAAATGACCAAACTATCCATTTATTCATTAAATTTATTTATATAATAAGCAAATAGTATTGAATTAGAACTCATCCCCACTAGAAATTATCACTTATATAATTTGATGACGATTAGGAAGAAAAACGATTACATTCTGTCTATAAGTTACTAAAATATGCATTTGTTAATAAAATTTGTTTATTAAATAAACAAATAATATCAAATGATCAATCTTTATCATTCATTATTACCACTAATATAAATTAAAAGAACTCAGAGAGAAAAGCGATTCTTTTCTGTCAATAAATTCCTAAACTATACATTTGTTTATATAATTTTTTTATAAAGTATACAAATAATGTCGAATAACAAGTCTTCAGCACTAAGCATCACCACTATAATTATTTAAAGACGATTGGAAAGCAAAACGATCACTTCCTATTTATAAATGGTCAAAATATGCATTTGTTTAGAAAATTTGTTTATTAAATAAACAAATAATATGGAATTATGAATCCTTATCACTGAATATTTTCATAATTATAATGTAAAGGTACTAAGGAAGAAAAACTATTACTTTCTGGCAGTAAATGACTAAAATATGCATTTGTTTGTATAATTTGTTTACAAAATAGAGAAATTAAACCAGACAACAAATTTTAATGATCAAATATGATCGTGCAGATAGAATTAATCAATTTGAACTCACAAATATACTTTTCAAACAAAATTCTCATGATGTTGACAGTTTGTTAATATAATTTGTTTATAACAATTAGATTCCATTTCTTGATGATTATTTATGTTTTTTAGATACATTGACTTTCATTTTCATCGAAAATGGGATAAATTAAGTTACTCATTGGAAGATGAAAAATAATAATTAGAAAATGTCCCCTTTTCGCTCTTTGTTTATTAATATAAAAAATATAAAATTATAAAAAATCTAATCCATGAACGCTCTTGCGCAATTATCCCAATCCAGAGTTGGTTCGAGTCGGACAGATTGCATTTTGTTCCTAACCTCAAAAAGGTTATGGAAGTTACAACTCTTTTTATCTCTTTTGAGGTTAGGAATGAAGTGAGATTTGTACGACTCAATCCAACCCCGGATTTGGAATCAGCGACCACAAGAACGTGGATAAATTTTTGTCTTCGCTGGACCGAAATCGCAAGAAACGTTAGAATTCATAAAAAAACTTTGGTTAGAAGAAAGTATATTATCTCTTTCTGTTCACAAGATATATTGTGCTTATCCTAATTTTAAAATTGGTAGAAAGAGTTTTAGGTAATTAAATCGCCAAAGCCCGCAGATTTTGAATTTTTTACTCTTGAATCTGTATAAAATTTATTTTTAATTTCTAATTCTTTTCGGTTGGCCACCCTGCACACTAGGGTGGTTAAAAACGCTTTTTTTCTTTAGAGGGCAACGATCCCCCCAATCTCATTACAATTCGGAAAGAAGAAATTCCGTATATTTTTATTTTTTTTATTTTTCGATTTTAACAGGTCCCGGTTTTGAGTTGAAGTTTCCCATGTAAAATGCATGAAGAAAATTCACTTTTTTGAGTTTTTGAAATCATTTTTAAGGGTTTGAAAAAATGTGACGGGAAAGTATAGGGGCCTGTTCAGAATTATCCCACGAAGAATTTTATGAATCAGACACATAGGGTTGACACCCCTAACACACCTCACGAGTACCTGAAAACTATCCTTAAAACAATATCTGTCAATTTTTCATGAAATCGACCTTCTGAGCACTGTATTCTCGAATTTGTTTACTTAAAATTATTACTATTGGTCTAGTGGCATATTGATTATCATTGTTTGATTAATTATTTATTACTAAAACAAATAAAATGCGTTTAAATACTTTTTTTTTGAAAATTTGTCCTCACCTTTAAATAATTACTATAAGTCTAGTGGAATATTTAATTACAATGATTTATTAATTTGTAATTGTTTAAACAAATGTAATTTGTTTCAATAATTTCGTTTCGAATTTTTTAAAAATAAAAGTTATTACTGTGAGTCTAGTAGAATATTTATCAGTAAAAATTAATTACTGATTAATAATTAATTTAATAATAATTAATTTATCAGTTATATTTAGGTAATCATTTTTATTTTTAAAAAAACTTAATAAATATAAAGTTAATAAAACAATGTTGATAAATATTTCACTAAAGAAATATTAATAATTTCCATTAACAAAATATTTAACAAATTCCATTTGTTTACACAATTGAAAATTAATAAACTAATGTTAATAAATATTCTACTAGACCAATACTAACAATTTTCAAGGAAAAAAAGAATTTTCCAAGAAAATTGTTTGAGCAAATTCCATTTATTTAAATAATAAACAATTAACGAACGAATATTAATAAATAATCCACAAGACAAATAGAAATAATTGTTATGGGGAAAAACGAATTTTCGAAAAATAATCATATAAACAAATTCCATTTGTTTCAATAATTGAAAATGAATTAACCAATGATAATTAATATTTCACTAGACCAATATTAATAATTTTAAGGAAAAAAAACGAGAATATATTGTTCAAATTTTTCTAAACAAATTATTCTGAAAACTCAAAAAAGTGATTTTTCCCCATTCATTTTACATAAGAGACTTCCAAGTCAAAACCGTCACCTGTTAAAATAAAAAAAAATTAGGCCATTTTTTTTGTTGGATTGGGAATGGAATGGGGGGATCGTTGCTCTCTAGTATGCACAAAAAATGTTGGCATGCATTTTTGGACTACCTCACTGCGCAAAGTGGGAGAAAAAGCATATTTTTTGGACAAAAATCGACTCACATTTTAATTCTTCACGGATTTTGATTCTTCTTTTTTAGAATTGTCCGTTTGGCTTCCAGACATAACATTTAACTGTGCAATTTTTATTTCGACTGAGCAGAAATATGTTTTTTAACAACATGTATTTATCTCGCGTTTCGCGCTCGATTGTACATTTATTTCGTGCTTCGCGCTCGATTATGTATTTACCTCGCACTACGCGCTCGGTTTTTATATTTTCGCACATTCTTGTGCAACCCTTTTAAAATTGAGACTCAAAACATCCACCACTCTAATTTTGTGATTGTGAAGACTCTTTCGTTAAAACAGCTTATCTCGAGAGTTTCAGATGGCAATCGCAGTCCGCGCCCGGTCCTTGCATTTCTCCCGCATTCGTGCACAGACCTTTAAAAATCAACGGTCAACGGACCGACAACTGTAATTTTGTGATTTTGAATTCTCTTTTGTTAAAGCTCTTTCGGCTTTAACGAACACATTCTCATCACGTATCTCATGCTTTGCTCTCGATTTTGTCCAACATGTCAATTTTTCTACATTATACACAACACAGCATCTGCATAGGGTCTAATAGGGAACCTATATAGGGCCCTATATAGGATCCTATGTCCTCTTTTGTCTTTTCTGTCCTTTTTCTAAAAATTAAATTTTTTAAATTTTAATCTTATTTCCTACTATTGAAAGAAAATCTAGTCGCCCTATCGAAAAATGATTAATAATAAATTTATAGATTTTTTCAGGCAAACAACGTTTGTCTGGTAATTTTAGTTCATACTTTGTGTCGTTTTTTTCAAAAAATTTAATATTTTTATTTTGAATTTTATTTTTTACGACTGAAACAAAAATTATGTGTCATATCAAAAAGTATAGCTCTTTTTGCGATGAACAAGTTTTGTCTCATTTTTGTTCGTGGTTTGTGTCGTTAGTCTAAAAAAATTTTATTTTTTTTATTTTTAATGTTGTTTTTTACGACTCAAAACAAAAACAGCGCTTCGTATCGAAAAGTGATTTATTATACATTTGTAGTTATATCCAGGGCGCGTAATTTGAGCTTTTTCATTTTTTCGCATGAACAAAAAGTAGAATTTTTCATTATTTTTGGTACGATCAAATTTTAAATGTTCAAATTTTCGACCAAATTGAAAAAGTTGTAATCATAATCTTCTAGGGCTTTCAAAAAACAAGGTTTTTTTTCTTGGCCTTTTTTCATATCATGCATTGTTTGGCTTAAAATGTTATTTTTAGTTTGTTTTTTTGGATTTTGAAAATGCTCTAATTCTGATAATTTTCTTTTTATAGAAAAAAGTCATCAGGATAAATTTTTTGGGTTTCTGAGTACTATGAAGAACCGTACCTAGAATTTTGAAATCTTGAAAAAATTTGGTTTTAAAAATTGTTGGTACCCTCAAATTTGGAATTTTAAACTTTTTGACCAAACTAACAAAGCTTTTATGAGTATTTTGTAGGGTTTTCAAAAATCAACGTTTTTCTTCTATAGACTTTTTTCATATCATGCTTTGTTTGGCTTAAAATGTTCATTTTAGTTTGTTTTCATGGATTTTGAAAATGCTCTAACTCTGATAATTTTCTTTTTATAGAAAAATGTCATAAAGATAAATTGTTTGGGTTTCTGAGTATTATAAACAAATGTTCATAGAATTTCGAAAATTTTGAAAAAATTTGGTTTAAGAAATTTTAAAAACGCGCTATTTTTTTTAATTTTGATCCAAAATAGCTGATTTACGAACTTTTTATTTCTTTTTAGGCCTTAAAAAGGCATGACAAAGCAGAATCCAATTTGATCAATTTATCGAAAGTTATCCTGCCTAGAGAATACAGTCTAGACTACGGACAAACACCTTCGAAAATATCGTTTTTTTTACTCAGTAGGTCTCAAAACGTGCAGATTTGATAAACACCGACGAAGAAAAATTGTACATAAAAGCAATACCTTCTCACTAGGATGAGAATGTAAAAATTTATTGATTCTATAAACAAATTAATTGACAAACGTAATTTTTTCGTGATGTGCAGTGAGCTTATGTATGAAGTATCTAAGATAATGATGTGTGCTTACAATAAGTTGAGAAGAGCTAATGATTGTCAATTATTTAAACAATTTTTATAAACAAATGCACATTTTGAACTTTTTCTTATAAAAAAGCTTGATTTTCATGAGGAATCAACTTAAAATGTTTAACCTGAAATTTCTTGATTTCATGTTTGTAATAGTGACCCAAAAATGTTAATTAGTCAAACCATTTTTATAAACAAATGCACATTTTGCACAGCTTTTGATGAAAAGGCTTGATATTTTTTGCGGAATCAACATAAAAGGTTTAGCCTAAGAGTCCTTGCTATCATGTTTTTCATAATGACCAAAAAATATTAATGAGGGAAACAATTTTTATAAATAAATGCACATTTTGCACATTTTTTTATGAAAACGCTTGACTTTTTATGCGGAATCAACTTAAAAGGTTTAGCCTAAGACTCGTCGCTATCATGTTTTTCATAGTGACAAAAAAATTATAATTATTCAAACAATTTTTCAAAACAAATACACATTTTGACCATATTTTTATGAAAAGGATTGATTTTTTTACAGAATCAACTTTAAAAGTTTTTCCTAAGACTCCTTGCTATCACATTTTTGATAGTGACCAAAAATGGTAATTATTTAAATAATTTATATAAACAAATGCATATATTCTTTGCCCAGATTTTCGAATCAATTCCGCAAAAAAATCTCAATCCTATTAATGGAAAAAATGGTCAAAATGCGCATTTTTTTATATACATTGTTTAAATGATTAACATTTTTTGTTCAACATGAAAAATTAATGCAAATTTTTTTGTTACGCTAACCCAATGACAAATTATTTGTAGTCAGTTTTTACATTAATTTATGACCTTTTTTTATTGAATTTGAAAGTCTTAGAAGAAATGGTATCATGGAAAAATTTAGCAACGAAAAGTTGTAAGTTTGTTTTCAAATCACAAATTTTCGTTGAGTCGAAGTAAAAATTGCATAATTAAATCTTATACCTGAAATCCTTACGGTCAATTTAAAAAAAATCAAAATCGTTTAAGAATTTCATTGTCAGTCCATTTTTGTCCAAAAATATGCTTTTTCTCCCACTGTGCTGCGGTCCTAGCCAATGAGCTACGTGATAGGATGTGAATTATCATATCCTCAGAAATAGACTCGCCAGGAATGGCCTGGATGCTCAGAAATCCTCAAAACTTCTGATCATTTGTGAAGATGCCTGACTTATTTTTTAGCAGGGCAACTATTCGGATTCAGCGACCCCAAAAAAACGTATAGAAAATTTTGTCGCTTCTGATAGACAAGACTTTTTTTCATGGGCCTGTCTAATCCTCAGTGGAATGTGTACCCAGGTGATCGACTGGCCTCGCTCCATGTGGGAAATGTAATTTAACTATCGTATTTCAGAGAGATAAGGCTTTTAAGGTTTGTTGTTTTCTAATAAAATTTGACTTGGTGGGGTCAAATTTCCAGTTTCACATGGTTTAAAAGCTGCGATCGAAGCGCAAGTGGTATAGTAATTTGCTGATTAAAATGAATCTTTCAATTGTCACATTCGTTGCTCTACTGTGTATGGCTCTTATCATTGGAGCCAACTCAAACTGTTTAAAGAGTGGTGGACTCTGTGATCATTGGTTTGATTGTTGCTCCGTACACTGCCTTCCTCTGAAGAGTAAGTAAATTTATCAACAAATTTTTCAATCTCGAAATTCTCTTAATAAATTTGTTGACAAAATACAAATTATTTCATGAAAATTGAAATATTCTTAACAAATGATTACCTGAAAGTGATTAGGGGAGAGTGTCTATCAGTGGCTTGAGTAATCTTCAAAGTCGTAATCCTGCTATAAAAGATAGGAGTGTGATAAAAATCTTGAAAGCATTTTTCTTGCTTCTCCTCATTTCCGGAAGGGCAATTTGCAAAACTTAAAGGAAAGAATGTTGCCAAATTCAGGTACATAATTAAAAATTTTAGTTTCCGGTGAAGGTCTGTGACAAAGAATATCACACTTGTGTACCTAATAGAACTGACAAACATTTAGGATTTTATAATGTGAAATTTTGTTATTTAACCGAAGCGAGAAATATTTAGTAGAATTAAAATTTCTATTTGTCATGAGCAGAAGTTGCTTCATTTTCAGATAAAAAGTTTTTAAAAATTCAAAAGGTGGTAAATTACTATTTCGCAATATTTTAATTTCGATGTTTAAATTGAAATAATTATTTCTGAGAAACAAAACTTAATCTAAAAGATAAATTTTTAACAAAAATAGTTTATTTTTAGCAAAAAAGGACCTTTCTTAAGAAAAAAACTACATTTTTAAGTTAATAATTAAATTTTTTAGACACAATAATGAACCTTTTACAAGAAAAGTTGAATTTTTTACCAAGAAGATTAAATATCTATCAAAAAATATAAATTTTAGACAAAAATGGAATAGTTAAATTTTCAGTTCACAAAATATATTTTTAATAAGAAAAACAACTAATTTTCAGTTAATAAAATAAATTTTCAACTAAACTTTGAATTTTGGAAGAAATTTTCAACCTAATAGGATAACTTTCTACTAAAGAAATGGATTTAAAAGCAATAACGAAAATGATTCACTAAGAAGTAGAATATTCCTCGACAAAAGACAAAGTTTAAAAAAAAATTTAATTTAAAAAAAAGCTTAATTTCAAAATAAGGAAAAAAAGTGAATTTTATCTCAATAGTTGAGTTTTAAACTAGAAAAAGAATTTTCCACCAAAAAAGATAAATTTTCATAAAATTATATGCATTTGCTACAAAAAAGTTGAATTTTCAACCTAAAAGATGGATGTTCAATTAAGAAGTGATGTGTGTTTAAAAAAGGTGAATGTTTATCAAAAAATGAAATATTTATCTTTCCATTTAAAAATAATTAATTTAAAAAAAAGCGAATTTAGAATCAAAGAAAAGAATTTTCAACCAAAAAGGTTAACTTTCTACAAAAAAAAAAATATATTTTCAACAAAAGACATGGATTTTTCGCCAAATTTTAAATACCTTAAACAAATTTTAAACTAATTATCAAATTTTTCACCAAAGAAGTTTTCAACCAATGAGGTGAATTCATTACCAAGAAAAATAATATTCATCCACAAAATACAAGAATTATCAATCAAACAGTTGATTTTCAGTTAAAGTATTCATTAAAAAAAAATAAACCCAAGAATTTTCAATCAAATAGTTTTAGTTTAAAAAATTAATTTTCAATAAAAGAATCTAATTTTTGATCAAGGGTATTAACTTTCAATTAAAAAAGTATAATTTTCAACAAAATAAACCAATTTTTAACCAAATATAAAATTTTTAAAGGAATTTGCAACCCATTAATTCAATTTTGCGACAAAAAATTCAAACTGAAAAGACGACATTAAAAAAAATGGTTAAATTGTGGAGTGAAAAAGACCATTTTTCTTTACAATACATGAATTTTCAACTAAAAAATAACAGTGTTCAATCAAAAATTAAAAAAGTTACATTATAGTTGAAAAAGTTAATTTGAAATGAAAAAAATAAAGAATAATAATTAACGAATTTTCAGCAAAAAAGGTAGATTTTCCACTGAATAATTGAATTTGTATCTGGAAAAGATTCATTTTGGTAAAGTAGTTGAATTTTCAATTACAATGTAAGATTGATGACCAAAAACAGGAATAGTTAATTTTGCAGTTGAAAAGATAGAATTTTCAACTTGAAAAAATAATTTTTTACAAAATATGTATATTTTCAATTAAAGTAATAAATAATTTAATTGGATGATTAATGTTAAGCTAGAATACATAAATTTAGAAGCAATTAGAAAGAATAAAGGATAAAAAATTTTCAATTCAAATTTGAAATAATCTTATTCCGTTTATAAAATATTCTGGGTTGAAAATTTTACCAGTTTAAGGTTCTGCTCTTTAAATATAACTTTTGGTCAGGGAAAACAAAAAATGGGTCAGGGAAAAGAAGGCATTTTTTAAAATAAAGTGTTGCGGTAACCTTGATATATTATTATAGGTTTTCGATATAAACACTTTCGATGTATGCGTTCCAGGAATGTACGCCGGTAGATGGGAGGAGTCGTGGGGCCGAAATGGAAGGACACGGCCCTGATTGTTTACGTTTAAAGATTCTTGATTCAAGTGAAGGTCAGAACCAAACCCGTACTTAAATCGAAAGTCTAGTGTATTCTTGTTAGTAATTTATTTGCGTCTTATTTCTAATGCTTTCTTTGCAGTCTCTTTCTTCTGAAGATTATCTTTTTAGTTATAAATTCATTATTTTTTGAAAATTCGATAGTTTTGTAAAAAATCATTCTTGTCGGTTGCAAATTATACTTTTTTCATGAGAATTTATGTTCTTTGTTTCAAAAATTCATCTGTTTTTGTAGAAAATTAACTTTTTACTTAAAATTTATATTTTGGCTTCGAAAAATCAAAACAAATTACTTTTGGATAAAAATGCAATTATTTTTGATGTTGAAAATATTTAATTTTATCTTTCCTGGATAAAATTGCAACTTTTTGGTTGAAAATTAGTGTTTTTGGGTTGAAAATTCTGCTATTCCCATAGAAATTTGAGTTTTTTGTTCAGCTATGAAAAGTCAACTAAAATTATTTTTGAATAAAAATGCAACTATTTGTTGCTGTTGCAAAATTTTGTTTATATATTTTCTGGATAAAAATGCCATTTTTTAAACAATTTTATTAAAAGCTCATCCTTTTTGTTAAAAATTCCACTAATTTCGTAGAAAATTCAGTTTTAGTTTTTCATTCATATTTTGTTAAAAAATTATCTGTTTAAATTGAAAATTTAACTATATGTGTACAAGTCGAACTACTTCGTTGCAATTTTTTTTAATAAGGGTTTATTTCTTTCATTGAAAAATTTAACTCTTTTGTAGAAAATTCATTTATTTTTGGGATTCAAATTATTATTTTTTTTGACAATGTAACTTAATTTTTTTTTATTTACACTTTTCTGTCAGAATTGTTTAATATTCAACCACATATGTGTATTTTTATCTGCGAAAGATCTCCCGACACTGATAAATTTTAAAATAAAAAAAAAACAAGTTAAAAAAAAGTAGAATATCCATCAAAAAATATTTCAACGACTTTTCAACACCAAAATTCAATTAAAAGATATTAAATATAATCGAATGAAAATGAACCAAATAGTAAATTTTTTACAGAATAGTTGAATTTTTAACCAAACTGTTGCATTCTTTCGAAGAAAAATGCAATTTCTTATAAAATAGATAAATTTTCAAATTAAAAAGATGAAACAAAAATTGGTTAGATTTTCATCAAAAAAAGGTTTTAGTTGACTTTTCAATACTAAAATATGTGTTTTTAATTAAACGGAAGTTATGCACGAAGATACTTATATCTTCAACACAAGAAGACGATATTTTTACCAAAAAGTTTAATTTTTAAATAAAAATGATCAACTTTTAACAAAATTGTTGAATTTCAATCAAATAGTTGTATTTTTTTTAAAAAAAGATTAAAATTCTACTAAGCATATGAATCTATAACTAAAATAAATAAATTTTCAAAAAAATAGCCGAATTTTCATCCAAAACAGGTTAAATTTTCGTTTTCAACAATAAAATATGAATTTTAAACAAAAAGTATTATTAAACAGCTTATTTTTTAACCAAAAAGGATGACTTTTCAACAAAAGTTTTAAAATCTTAAACAAATATTAAAATTTATTAAAAAAAGATAATCTTAAGAAGATGGCAAATAGAAAAAAATAGAAAGAGAAGTATAAAATATATAAGGTTATTAAATTCTTGACATAAATATTATATCAGGTTCACCGCGAAACTTTATTTGAGGGATTCCCTAATTTTTCCCTGACCAATTTTCAAGATTTCTAATTTCAAATTAAAATAAAGTATTTCGAATTTATTCTTCTTGTCAATTATTTAAAGTTATCGAAAATTTGCGACTTTTCAAAGATTTTTTTTAACTTTTGACTTTTCTCTGACCATTACGTTTTTCCGAAGTTTAGTGCGACTGACGTTATAACTAGACTCTTCGCAGTATGATCAAACACTGCTTAACTTAGACATGATTTCCATTCACAAAATAAATTCATAGCATAAAGGTGGTAGTTGGGTGTTTACTTCAAACAATAAATAATATAAACAATAAAAGAGCCTCGGAATGAATTGAAAATTTGATTGAGAACATTTGATTGGAACATGGGGTGTTGAAAGGCGGATTTAAAATATAGTCAGGAGTAGACAGTGAATCACATGGTAGGCAAGGTGTAGTTTTGATTATGAATTATAGAATGAAGCAGCATCTCAAAGATCATGATTTTGTATCTTCCAGATTGTTGTGGGTCAGAATGAAAATAGGAATCAATAGATTATTTATCATAACGTGCACCGTCCCTGTTGATGATGATATGAGAGAAGTAGCAGACGCCTTCTTAGACACTTTAAATAATTCAATAAGTACTTGTGATCATGGTGTAAGAATTCTTCTTTTAAGATATAAATGGATCGGTGGGCATCCCAAATAAATAAACGGAAAGTGTGCTAGGTAATTTTGAGGATCCAAGAGAGAATTCCAGCTGGGAAGATTAATGAGGTTATGCTTTGCAAAGAAACCAGATATTGTATGTGTACCTGAAACAAATAAAATGGGATGCGAGAGTAGATTTTGATTATGAATGAATGAATGAGGCAGCATCTCAGAGATCATGATTTTGTATCTCACAGATTGATGTGGGTTAGAGTGCAACTAGGAATCCGTAGATAATTTATCATTGTGCGCTAAGCTTCTGTTGATAGTGATTCGAAAGAAGTAAAATGCATCTTCCAAGATACTTCAAACGATATTATTAGTATTTCCGATTATTGCGACAAAATAATTCTGCTAAGAGATATGAATCGATAGTTGGGTATCCAAGATCAGGATCCTGGCCGAGTGAGCCATACCTACCCCTTAATAGAAATAGCCAAATATTATAATAATAATAGTTTAAAATATTTGCTGTTGGTTAGATTCTTTTTCTTTATCATCCTGGTTTCTTTAGCTAGTACATTTAAATTTATTTGTGAATTTCCAAAAATATTGTCCTTCTTTAAGCTGTTATATAGTTCAAGCATGGTCCTGTATTTGCATATATGTTATTCATCTATGAAGCTTAAAACAATTGTCTCAACCGGTTTATTAAATAATTGAA
>NC_046657.1:70470769-70472599 GCF_010883055.1 Belonocnema kinseyi | reverse complement strand
TTTAATATATATATGTTTGCATTTAGAAAACATAAAGGGAAAGAAAGGCATGTGTGATGGTAATGATCCTCCTCCGGGGTGATGAAGAAGGAAGAAACCCAAATTGTTCTACAACTTCCGGTTGCAGAAGATCTACGAAGTTGAAGTAAAATGTACTAATTTATTAACGGCAGAGTGTTGGTTCCTGGAGATAGTTCTATAAATAATAAATAAAGAAAAAACCTTGAAACAAACGTTATTTCAAAAAATGCCAAGATAGCAAAAATAATTCTATTTTTTGAGTTAATTCTGGCGCAGTCCTGTCACATATTGAATCCACATCTTATTGAACAGACTCTGAATCTCTTATTGAATAGACTCTGTCTGTTTAAGTTAAAAGTATGTATTTAATAAAAAATCAATTTGCATACATTTCAGCCGTTAGTGGAAAATATTAAAATAAAAAACAAAGTTGAAATGCAAACTTTGGTATCCAACATTCAATAATAAAAAAAAGTATGTATCCTGTTCGCAACGTGGGACAACTAAAATTTGCTTGCAGAAGGTACGCAAAGTTGTAACTCATTGAAAGCATGTGACTCAACGATACAGGAATAAGGAAAAAAAAGAAATCGATAACACTTTAAAATTAGGATTTCATTAAAATTTAAACATGTAAAATTTGAGTCTAAATGAAAAATTCGATGTTAAATAAGTAAAATAAAAATAAAATAGTGTAGTAAATAAAATATAACAGTCAATTCCGAACACATCAACTTAATATTTCTATAATACAAAAAATGTGGCTTAGGTCGCTAGTCAGAAAAAAATTTTAGTGTTTGAAAAGAAAAAAAACCACATATTGGTTTTCGATATAATAAATAATGTTAAGTCTAGTATCAGCAAAATATAAGAGGCAGGACGCTACTTGCGGAGTACATGTTGCGCTGGAAGTACACCTTTCTGTAGAATTACTATGCGCCCCAAAAATGGACAGTACGATTCAGCGTTGCGCGTTGAAGGTTTGTGTTAAACTTGGAAAATCTGCAACCATGACTTTTACCATGACCTTAAAAGCAATTTATCGCGCAACATTTACTCCGCAAATGCTCAAGGAATATGAAACAAGAATTATGGTCTTCAGAAAATTCATAAGACAGATGCAACGCTTGGGCCCATCATATTTAAGTAGTCCAAATTACAAATTAGCAGCCTATACAAATAATATTATGGCTAATTATATCGAATCGATGCAGTGAAATAATAAAGAATGTCAGGATTTCGGAAAATCCCCTCTCTCCATTACCAGGGATCATCCATAAACTAGTTTGCCAATTTTCTGGTGGAGGGGGTCATGCTAAAAACTACATCTGGTAACAGGTTAAATAAGCGATTTCAGATCAGACTTTACACGTTTTCGCATAAGCTACTCTTTTCCATTTTTTAGAGAATGTATGTTTTTTCTTAAAATAATTTTCAAGAAATATCCCATTTTTCTCGATTTTCGGTAGAAAATTTTATTTTAGTAAAAAATTGAATGCTGTTTGATGGAAAATGTTATTATTTTCTTGAAAGTGCAACTAATTTGTTTGAAACTCATCTTTTTGATTAAAGATTCATCCCTTTAGTGAAAAATTAAACCATTTTGTTGAAAATTCGATCTGATGTATTCTGTTAAAATTTCTTGCCTTTTTCGTAGAAAATTAATCTTCTCAGTTAAAAATTCATCTTTTTGTTTTTAATTCGTATTACATATAATTAAAAATTTGTCATAAGGACAACCGCAGGATTTCGCCGGGAGCGGGTGCTAATCTGAAAAATTGCACCCGCTTCCAGCGAAATCGCGGTAAA
>NC_046657.1:70469650-70470669 GCF_010883055.1 Belonocnema kinseyi | reverse complement strand
GGAGTTCGCGCGCGAACTTTCGAACCTTGGCGGTAAAATTCCTGCCAGATGTGATGTAGTCAATCACACATTGAATGCGGGACGCGTACTGTCTTGCCCAGCGTATCTTTATGGCAAGTTGATGCATTCTTCTTTTGGTCTTATGATCAGCCGTTGGTTTTGTTTTACGGTCGCATCGGCCAAAGCTCCCGCTGCATTATACACACAATAATTGATAGCCCAGAGGTCGGATTCACCGGAAAAATGTTCACGAAGCTCGTCATCCATTTCAGGTAGATCTTTAGGCTTAAGAGAAACCTTGGTGTTGATGTTTCTCCGGGTCGTAAAGTATCGCTCTTCATCTATTGGATGCCTGCCCGCGGTTGGTCTTAGTGTCGCCTCTCTTTCTTTGTTGCCGGTTTGTTCTAGCTGTGGTAGAGTAGGCGTTCCGCTTACATAGCCCCTTTTACGGAGTAGTTCAGCATGGTTTCGCAGACGTTGTTGCGAAAAGTGCGATAGCTCAGTGTGTTTCTCGCACCATAGAGCATGCAGCCGTGCCATGTAACCCCGTTCACGGGCCACACTCGCATCGTAGCAGTCTAGCACGTCGTGATTCAGTTGCTCTGTCCACCCAAAGGTCACGAGATCCCGCCGATCCATCGCATTGAATCCATTTTCATTGGCTCCCCCAGGTCTAGATTGGTCGGCATTGTTGGCCGACCCATTGTCAGGAGCCCTACGCGTTCTGTTGTTTTGAACCGCACTTACTACAACTATGTTTGGTGTTGTCATTGTTGTTCCCACGAGAAGCTAGGGAAAGAGGTTCGTCCATCCTTGTATAGTCCCGCGAGCAAGGATAAGGCTGCGTATTCTGAGAGGTCGCCCGGTATCCCAGAGTAACCGTTCAAGACACCTCACCCAGGTGCCATTCAGCTTTCGGCACGGTTTCCACACCTCCGCTTGGGGGTTAATTCCTTCGGGACCACCCCTGGACAATTGTCCGCGACCGCCTATTTATTTTTGTAACCATATTCAGCAGA
>NC_046657.1:70467793-70469550 GCF_010883055.1 Belonocnema kinseyi | reverse complement strand
TAATTCAAGTATTTTTTTGTAAAATATCATCAAAATTTTTCTAACCAATTATATGTATTTTAGAGAGAAATTGATTATTCGATTTTAAAATCGTCCTTTTTTTTGGTTGAATTTAACTGTTTTTCTTTGAAATTAAATTTTTTTGGTTAAAATGTCATGTATTAGAGATCTCATTGATAATATATCTTTTCGCGTTGCTGAAGTTGAAAAGTTCGTCTTGAGCATGTCTCAGTTTTGAGACGGATCCAAACTTTAATTTATGTCCTGGAGACAAATTTATGTCTCTTGAAGACATATATTTATCTCTTGAGTCGAATTTTCTTGACTCCAATACGAGCGATTTGTAACTTCGAGTGTATACCTGTATTAATAAAAAGGATCATCCTGACTGTCATAAAAGCTTATCTTTGTTAACATTTTTATTTTTTGAAGAAATTTTTTAAGGATTATACTCGTTCAAATCCAGAGATTCTTAATTTTTTAATTAAATATAACTAATTTAATAATTATAAATTTTTCATTCAACAATTTCAATCTCATTTATGAGCTGAAAAAGGTTCAAACATCTGAGCCAAGACGAGGCTCGTCTTTAGACAAGTAAACGTCGCCTTGGCCAAGACAAGGCTCGATTTGAGACAAGTAAATGCCGTTTTACCAGTCGTGGCCATAAACGTAAGACGAAGGCCTATGTCTCGACTCAGTTTTGAGTCACAGCGAGACAGTTATGTCTTGGAGACTAACTCAAGACATAATCAAGTCGCACTCAAGTCGAAGCATTTTTATTCGCGTACTATCTTTTTTGTAAGAAACGCAACTATTTGGTTGCAAATTTATCGTTTTAGTAAATATTCAAATGATTTGGTAAAAAACTAAACCATGCGGTTAAAAATTAAACTGCAAAAATTAATTACTTGGTAGTAAATTAAGATTTTTGATAAAAGTCCATTATATCCGTTTAAAAACTGAACTGTTTCAAGAAACATTAATCTTTTTTGAAAATTTCTCTTTAAGTGTAGAAAATTAATCTTTTTTGGTAAAAAATTCATATTTTCGGACGTGAATTCGACTGTTGTTTTAAGAATTAAACTTTTGTGGTTCAGTTAAACTGGAAGAAAATTTACATTTTTTTTTTAATTTTATTTTTAAACTGAAAATACTTGGCACAAGAATCATTTATTTGGTTGAAAATTCATTTTTTAGGTTAAAAATTAATGTTCTTTCTCAACATTCATCTTATTGGATGTAAATTCAACTATTTCCTTACAAATTTTTCTTTTTTTTCGTCCATTTAACTGGGCACAAATGTTTCTTGTGTTGAAAATAAATTTTGTTTACTGAAATTTGTTGTATGTCAAAATGACAAAATGAGAACCTCAAGGATCCGAAATTTATTCACACGATTTCACTCAGAATTTTCCAAGGGGCAATTCTGAGTGAAGGTCCAACGTGACAAATTGAGGATTCTTGAGATTCAGACGACGAGTTTGCTTACCACCAATAAACTCATTAACATTGTTCGGGAACATCTACCGCATGCCTGGCGACCGTCATGGCCCGGAAAAATTTCGCTCTCTCCTCACTTCTTCTCCTTCTCTGGCGTACAGACGGAAGACCGGGGAGTTTAACCAGCTTGCCGAGTTACACGCCAGGCGAATACGAAATTAAAAATGAATGAAAATGAAACTAATGGAACAAAAGTATAACGCAAATTGGCGAGTAACCGGGAAGTTAGGTACAAAACTAGCACCCCCCCCCCC
>NC_046657.1:70460644-70467693 GCF_010883055.1 Belonocnema kinseyi | reverse complement strand
CCCCCCCCCCCCCCCCAGTCTGGTCCCTTTGTGAACAAATAGTTGTAAATACTTTTCTGGCCCGGTATAATAAGAAATAAGTTGACTAAGAACAGATTTGATACATAGAATTATTTTAAGCTAGGATAGACGAATATCGCTCGCAACTTCACGTTAAAAAGGTAGTTTCGTTCGATAACCTCTTTATTTAAGGGGATAGGGGGTCGTCGGTGAATAATTATCGAGAGAAAGTTAAACATTTATACATTAAACAATTAATTACCAAGGAAAACAACAACCACCGTTTTATTTGCCATAGCTTCAAAATTCCTTCGGAATAATGAAGTTAGGATAGCTTTGAGTGTAAGGTTTATTTTTTAACTTTTTAGCATAATTATTAATATTTTTAAAATGCAATTAAAGTATTTTAAAGCTATCAATATTCGGTGTCGACGCGTGAAGACCGGGGTAGCGAGGCTGAGGCAGCGTTTTTCCCACTGCTGTGTGCGACTTCGTTGTTGCAGTGTCTCCAGAACGTGGGATTTTTCGGGCCCCACCACTCTCCCAAACGTGTGTCGGTGAGCCGGCTCTGTTAAATGCTGCGAAGCCCAGACTCGTGTAAAGCCGAAAATGCACGAGCAGGAATCCGAGCTCTCCCGACCTCATGAATGATGATCTAGCTGCTCCTCGAATTTATTCAGATTTTGAAATCCCGAGTTACCTTATAACCATTAGGCTTATTGCGAAGAGGCAAATATAATTGACGTTATGTAAATAGATGTAGGAGACAAGACTTCTGGGTCTAAAATGTTTCAAATTTAGTGCTGCATGCCTTAGTCATATTTTTAGTAAACAATGGATTTTTAATAAATACAAAAACAAATTTTCGACAAAATAGTTAAATTTTTAACCCAATAAATTACTTTAAAAAATTTTTTTAACTTAAACATTGTAGTTTATACTGAAGTTTGCCGTTGAAAAAATTAATTTTAAAACCCAAATAAATGCGATTTTATCCATAAAAGAAATTAATTCTTATCTAAAACAAATTAATTTTTAAAGAAGTTTAATTAGCTAACAAAGAAGAGAAATTTATAACTAAAAAGAAAATTTTTCAAGAAAAAAATGGACCACAGAATTGTAATTAATAGTAGAATAGTAATTAATTTTCAACTAAAATTATGTTTCAACGAAAAATTGAATTGATCGATTTTCAGTTGAAAAATAATTATTAACCCCAAAAAATCCAACTTTCAATAAAATATTTAAATTCCCAAGAAAAAAATTAAATTTGCAAACAAAAATTTTAATTTTCAAACCAATAACTTTCTACTGAAAACAGAATTTCAAAATTTTCAAAATCAATTTTAAAACAGCAACAAGTTTTTTTAACAAAATACATATATTTTCAACGAAAATCGGTTAAATTATCAGTTTAAGAAATCAATTTACAACCAACAATTTTTCACAAAATAGTGTAATTTTCAAAAAATAGATGAATTTTAAGCATTTCGTACCAAAAAAAAAGAAGTTTCAACAAAAAATGCGTTCCCATCCAAAGAAATGAATTCCTGATTAAAATGGATGAATTTTTAAACAAGAAAAATAATTTTCTACCAAAAAAGAAGAATTTTTGACTGAGAAAGGTCAATTTCATACAAAAAAAAAAATTCAACCAAAAATGATACGATTAAATTTTTAGTATAAGAAAATGTTTTCTCAACCAAAAAAGAATCGAATTTTCAACAAAACAGTTAAATTATCAACCAAAATAGTTATTTTGAAAACTTTAAATTTTAAAATAGTTTTATTTTCGATGGAAGAAATGGATTCTCAACTGAAAATTGTTTTTAAAAAAACACAATCGAATTTACAACAGAATAGTTCATTTTTTGAACATACAGTTATATTTTCATTTAAAAAATTATTTTTCAACCAAAAATGGAATCGAATGAATTCTGAGAGAAAATTAAAAAAAAGTATCACAATTTTTAAAAATTATTTCGTAGGTTTTCCATATTCTATAATTTTAGAAAAAATAAGGAATGTAATTCTTATGAGGCCTTCTTGCGCAATTTTGTCGCACCATTTTTTGTTATGTTTATGTTGGTTTGTAAAATTTGCTTTTAAATTTTAGTAAGTTTACGAAATATTCAGAAATTTTGAAACGATTAAAATATAATTAAAACTTGTAAAAAAATCAGAAAAAATTTGAATAATTCTTAAAAACTAGAAGATTAGAATGTTTTAAAAAACGTAAATAATCCAGTAATTCAAGAAATATTTAGAAGAATGGAAGAGGTTCAAATCTAATCTTAAACTTAAATTTTTTAGAAACGTAGATTTTCAAAAATTTCGAAAAAATAAACTTTAGAAGCTTTAAGGGAATTCAGAAAGATTTCAAGGAGATAAAATTATTTTTCTTAAAATTCCTGTGAAAAATTTAAAAGATTATGAGTAAATTTTTTCACATCTTGAATTATGTTTTAAAATTTTCAGAAAAATGTAGTAAGTTAAAATTTTTTGTTGAAATTTATTTTGTTTTAAACGTACTAGAAATATTTAAAAACTTGAAAAAAATTCTCAAAATTTATCAATTATTCGATGATATCTTCCAAACTTCTAAATGTCCTAATCATCTTTTAAAAAGACTCCAATTTTTCTACTATTTTCTTGAGAATTTTAAGAGAACAAGCCAAAATGTTATTAACTTGACCTCATTCGAAAGATCATTTGACAAAAATGTTGTAAAATTTTCCTTTGAATGTTTTGGGGATAGGAATTTTATTAAAAAATGTGTGGGATTTTATGCACAGATAGCTGCATGCATTTCTGAACTTTCTTATTTTTATTTTTTTAAGTGTATTTTAATCTGCTTTAAATTTAGTGAAAAATCATATGCTGAAAAACGATCAGAGAAATATCTATTTCTTCAATTTCAACTATGATTTGAAAGGCGATTCTTCATAGTATTTTACTAACTGATGGAGATATTTTTCTAATTTTATTCCTGGAATCTATTTCCTAAGGTGAAACATGGTACACAAATATCGTAAAATTTAAAAAACACCAACTATTTACAGGAATTTTAAAAATAAAAATCATTGTCTATAATATTCAAATAAATTTGGACAATATTTATAAAAGTATTATTATTCTTAATTAAAAAAAATTAATGTATAGAGAGTACAGTTTTTATTTGAAATTTTAGGAAGGTTTTTTGTACCATGTTTGACCCTCGGCCAGAATCAAGGAAAAATAATCTAAAAATATGTTCATTAGTTATTAAAATGCTACAAAGACTTACCTTAACAATTTTTTTTCTCTTTTTATAATCATGAAATATTTCTCCATAAAATAAATTTTGTTGCGTTTATTTTACAATTATTTACAATCAATTTCCAATTACAATTATTTTACAATTAAAATAAAATTTTAAAAGCTAAATTTTGTAATTTTGAGATAAGTATTTTAAGGCATTAAAGATTTTGTAAAGATTTCATATACAATAAAATAAGTATTATCAGTTTATAAATTTATATGTAAATAATTATTATAAGATTCTTAAGAAAATTAAAAAAAAGATTTTCTAATATATTAGACGTGTCAGAAAAGATCCTAGGAGATTTTAAAGACATTTTATTTTTATTTTATAGGATTTTAAAAAATATTGTGAAAATTTCTTATTCATTTAAAACGTTTTGAATTCATCAAGATATTGGTAACTCTCTCGAGTTTTTATCAAAAATTAAAAAAATCATTGAAAATGTAGAAAAAAATTTCCTTATAATCTTCTAAATTTTCCCAAGCATTTTAAGAAACCATGTTTATTCTCCTGAAACATTTCGAGATTCTTTTAAAGTTCCTAAAGTTTATCGATGCATTTAAAAATCTGCTTGAATTTTATTTAAAGTCCATTTTTTCAAATAAAAAATTCTTAAAAACTTTCACACGATTATTAGAAAAATAATTCGTTTTTTTTTAATCTTGTCAGACCTTTCAATCTCTAATCTTTAGAAATTATTCAAATTTTTCCTGGTTTTTTTAATTCTGCAAAATTAAACAAAAATGCCTCCAAAGTTTTGCAGATGCTTCAAGAATATTTGAAATCTTTTGCAATATTTTGAAATGTTTAAACATAATCTTTTCAAATTAATTGTTGGAAATAAAAAATTATGTTAATTATTCCCTTAAAAATCTTTGGAAGTTTTCATTATTTTCGAATAGTTTCAAAATTTTTGAATATCTCTAAAACTTACTCAAATTTGAAAGAATTATGTTTCTTAATTTTTCTAAAGTTAAGTAATATTGAAAAATTACAACGTTTTGCTTCAAAATATTTTACGTACTTTTTAGACATTTTAGGACATAATAAAAAATGTTTTGTAATCTTTTTTCAATTTTCTGTTAGAATTCATTCAAAAAAAATTATTCGTTTATCGACTATTATTATTATTTTTCCATTTTACATACGTATCTATTATATCTTATCAAAATTTAATATAAAAGTCTGAAATGTTAATTGCATTTAAATACTACAATTTTTTATGTTTCCATATTTTTAGAAATAATGCAACAAATTTTATGTATAATTAAAATAAACTTTTTGTAAATCTCATTGTACTTATTCCAAGTTATCTTTTTTGAATTTTCAAAATTTATGTAATTACTGATTCTGTTTGGAAATAATTGAACCTCTTGCGATTAAAATCGGGGATTCTACTTGAGAAGAAATGTGCTGAAAGTAATTTAAAAAAAAATCATTCAAGTTTTAATTTTTAAGGCTGATAATTGTACACAATTTCCAGGCGCATCTTTCTTATTCTTCTACAGGAATTTTTAGGTTTATCAGTTTTTTAAATCAGTTTATCCTACGTTTCTAAAACTCCTCTGAACTTTAAATTGTTTTTTAATCTCATCAATTCTACTCAATATTTATTAAATATATTCGATTATTTGCACTTTTAAAAAATTTGTGATGTTATCGAATTAAAAAATGTTGATTTTAAAACCTTTTACACTCTTTTTCGAAATTTTAGGAAATTCTTTGATGTGTTAAAAATCTTCTTTAATTTTCTTTTAAAGCACATATTACAAAATAAAAAATTATTAAAAATTTTCACACGTTACTTAGTCTCCTATATCTATTTACATAAAGTCAATTATATTTGCCTCTTCGCAATAAGCATAATGGCTCTAAGGTAACTCAGGATTTCAAAACCTAAATAAATTCGAGGAGTAGCTAGATCGTCATTCGTGAGGTCGGGAGAGCTCGCATTCCTGCTCGTGCATTTTCGGCTTTACACGAGGTTGGGCTTCGCAGCTTTAACAGAGCTGACTCATCGACACACTATGTTTGAATGTGTCGCTCCTAGATGGGAGAGTGATGGGGGGCCGAAAAACCCCTGTTCTGGAGACACTGTGTTGTCGATCTCGTAGCCAATCAGCGGGCCCGCTGCCGTTCCCACTCGGCCCGCTTTCCGCGCTGTCACCGGGAATAGAAAACTAGTTTGTAAAGGCAGTTCGTGTACATCTTCTGAGGAGTCGGAGCTACGCTCTTCCTCCTGACTTAAATAAAAACTTCTAATCAACCATCACTGTTTTACTGACTTTGACACCTAGCCTCATCAACAAGTAGACAACATTGTGTCGCTTTCCATTACTTTCTGCGATCTACTGTTTGAGTTCCAGGCTTTTTTTGCTTCCATTTCTCGTGCTTGTATTCTCGGTCGGCTTAGTGTTCGAGTAGCAGAGGATAGTGTTGTGCCGGAATTAAACAAGGAATAAGTGCGTGTGTCGGACAAGGGTTCGTGGTGCCAGGCCTAGCCTGTTTGTGCCATTCCCGAGTGCTCGGTGCTTTTGTTCGACGGGTGGAACATCGGCCGCAAGGTTGTTTTCCCTTCGTCTAGTTCAATCTCCATCCGTGGTGACGTTGGCGGCCGAAAGGTTGTCGCGTTATTATTGAAGGATATTAGAAGCGGGCCGAGTCCTCTCGCCGACACATTGGTCCGATGACCAACCAGATCCGGGTGTACTGAAGTGAAGTCTGAGTGTGTACGGGCAGCGCTTAGATCCAAACGCTTTTAGGAAAAGGGAAGACCGTGTATTTCGCCCTAATCGCTGGACTAGGCTCCGTTGGGTGGGGCAGGCCGCGGAGGACAAACCCTCCATAGAAGAGTGCAAAAGGCACGTCGCAGCTCGATGGGCCGAACACACTGAACACCAGCGACAATGGGCGATAGAAGACACTAGGAGGCGTCAAGATGAACGGCAACGGGGAGAACAGGAGGAACTTTGAGCTAGGGAGCTCGAGGAACAGTGAAGACGTGAGGAAGCAGAACAAGCACGTTTAGCGGCATTGGCCGTTCCGCTAAGAGGGCCACTCTACGATTCAGATGTTCCAGGCCTGCAAATTACAGGAGGTTGGAACCTCCTAGAAATACGAAGAGGGATCGACGGAACGAGGGATTCCCGAAGGAGACTGCCGTTTACCGACCGTTCTGAACCGTCATGTTTGCGGGTACCTCGGTTCTTTGAAGAGTCACGGTACGTCTTCCCGCCTGCCAACCTTAACCGGACAGGTACCTCTCCTTCCGACGGACACCACCGCCCTCTCCTAAGGAACTGTCCAAATATCTCTCCCCATCCTAGGGATCTAGAGTAATGAACTCTCCGGTTCATGAAGGTCGAAGAATCTCAAGAGGCCGGGTAGGCCGGCACCGTCCAACATTCAGTATCCGGCACAAGTGCGGAGGCCCAATCTTCGGGTCACATTCCGTGTGCCGTCAGTAACTCGCCTGAACAGGCTTCACCATACACCCTTCGAGTAACCGTCGCTCCAGAAGAACCAGGCTAGAACACCCTTTTGTTGTCCGCATTCGAAACACCGGAGACTTTCTCTCCCTCTCTAATTGAATCACCTCCTCCCAAGCGCTTCTGCGGAAGTCATCAAAGGAATCTACGATTGATGAATAGGTTGAGTGGGTAAATTTATAAAAAAAAAAGAGGGAAAAGAAAAGGTCATCCAGTGGCTGTCACCGATCCACACACTCTTCGAGTCGGTGATCCCG
>NC_046657.1:70454733-70460634 GCF_010883055.1 Belonocnema kinseyi | reverse complement strand
CCCTAAAAAAATCCCACACTCGGCGACCACTTAATTTTCAGAAAAAAGGGGCATAGAGATACCAAAAAAATGCATGGACGGGTTAGCCGCTTGGCGAAAGCTAATAAAGGGGGATATAAAGCCGGTATACCATCCTCCAGCCAGGCTAACCCACTTTAGGGTATGCGCGAGCTTGACAGGTGGCTAGCCTCGCGTCAGCAATCGCCCGTTACGACTTCTGCCCAGCCGGCGTCCCAAAACTAGAGACGGCCCGGTCAGAGCCTCGCCACACGTACCGTCCAGTCCAGGATTGTTTCCTTCCTCTCTCTACGCGATTTCCGTGATTTCGCCACATCTTCCGATCCTTCCTTTACGGAAATAAACGTAAGCCCCTTACATTTGTCACCTCCCCCCCTCCTTCCTTCCTTTTCAAGCTACGCACTGTTCTTCATCCCACCTCCACGCTCCATACACCGAGTAGAAGACAAATTGTATCTATTTCATTTTTGTTCTTATTTTTTAAAAATTCATTATGGCTCATTTATGGATTTATTGATATTTCTTGTATATTCAGGTGAGTGATGGTCATTTCAAATATTTTTATAATAATATTGATCAATAATACATAAATAAAATAATAAATTTCTATTGAAAATTTTGGAAATCGTTTCAAATAATTTAAAACCTTAAAGATTAATAGGCTGTACCAGAAAAACTTGTGACGATGGTAGAACTATTACTTGCAGCAGAAAGTGAATATTTAGCATAAATATTGACGTGAATAATAATGAGAACCAACATAGGTCTAACGTATAGAATTCCTGAAAATGAAACCTAGAATCCAGCGACTAAATTTATACAAGCACCATAAAATTTTTTTATCAGTAAATCCTTTTCGAAAATGTGTTTCATATTTTGTATAATTTTATAAAAATTATGTAACCTTTTGTAAATAATGATGAGCCGTTATTTTTACTTCAGTAAAAACTTTGAGATCTACTTCGCACCATACATTTTGAAATTATTATTTCATAAGCGGATTCCTTTAATTCCATGAATCCCGAGAATTCCACGAATTCTGCGAATTTCATGAATTCCATGAGTTCCGCGAACTCTATACATTTTGTGAATTTCTTTAATTTCATGAATTCCTTCAATTCCACGATTTCTGCGAATTACTAGACTTTCGGGCAAAATATGAATTCCATGCATTCAATTAATCCCGCGAATTCTATCATTTTTTTTTGAATTTCGTGAATTCTCTGAATTTCGCAAATCCGATGAATTCTCTGATTTCAGTGTGAATTCCGTGACTTCGATCAATTTCGTGGCTTTCGTGAATTCTATAAATTCTTTGAATTCTGCGAATCACATAAATTCAACGAATTTTATAAATTTCATAAATTCCAAAAGTTATATTTCGTAAATACCATAAATTCAGCGCATTCCGTTAGTTCCATGAATTAAATGAATTTTTACGAATTTAAACGAAATACCAAACAGGTTTTCAGAAAGGATTCAGTTATTCTCAAAACCACTTGCTTAAGAAGCTCTTAAAGCTGCAGTATGCTGGATTTTTCCTTTCTTGTAAAGTTTGAAAGCTTTTCACCAAATAGACAGAAATGTTGATTGTTTATTATTTTCTTAGCCGACCTTTCAAACTTTAATTTTTTTGATTTTTGTGAGTCATAAAGAATAGAATCACTGAAGTCATATTTGTTTATTATAAAAAAGTTAAAGCCCAATTTGAAAATCAGGATCGCCTCATTCAATAATAATTTGTTATGCCATTGAACATACATTTTTTTATAAACATTTTGCCAGGATACTTACCACCCAATATAAAAAATTTTTCGATAAACTATTCATCACCTCAGTACATTTTTTTCATCAATCTTCAGCACTAAATTTGGAGCACATGTGTGCAAAATAACTTCTAAGTTTCTTTAATATTTCATGATTTAAACAATTGAAAAATTATAAAATACAGAAATAGTTTACGAGAGTTTTCGTTTCGAAGGTATATTTCATTCAATATTTCTTGTTTGTTTTTGCTTGAGTTTTATTGTTTTTCTCTGTTTTTTTTAGAATAACAAAAAAATTAACTGAAGAAAAAGATTTTAGTGCACCACTTGTTCGAAGACCCGTTGGAAAAAAGTATCCTTGCGGACGTCAGGATAACTTAAAATAGCCTTATCTGAGATAAAAAAATTAAATTTTGTTCGTAGCTTGTGATTATAATTCGTGTTTGAAATATGGATGACAAAAATAAAAATTTAAATTGTAGAATTGTACACAAAAGAGATCAATTTTCGGTCAAAATTATCGACCCTAATTTTTAAAATAGGCTTCATATCTTTTTTATAAATAAATAAATGTGACAAAAAAATTGCAATCTTTTCTGTTTCACATTCCCAGTGCTTGTCAGTAACACGAAAATCGTTGAAATTGTCTTATTTTCATATAGTAACGTTAGTTAAAGATAGCATAATATTGCTTAATAAAAAAATTTATCAACAAGTTATTTGTTGAAAGAATGTTTTTTTGCGATTTTCCATAATTTTGCGTTTTTAACGTTATCTTGCAAGAAATTGATGTAAAAAAAATATAATGATGAAGACTGTTATTCTTGAGATTATCATTATTATTGATATAAAAAAATTTAAGATAAAAATGCATTATTCTGGCACTTTTCAACATAAAAATTCGTTTTTTTCGATGTCATTTTATCAAATTTGGATCTTTCTGATAATTTTAGAAAACCTCATAATTTTTCGATTATTCTTATGCTTCTGTAAATAAATTTAATAAACACATGCATTATTCGCGCATTTGTTAACAACAAATTTGTTTTAATGCTAGTCCTTTTAGTTGAGAAATTAATGACATTTTCAGCCACTGAAACTGAAGACTTATTAAAAGAATGAAAGTAATGGGGAATTTAAATTGAAATGATATAGATTGAGAAAAGAAAAATTTGATGTCAAATGCCTAAATTATGTATATGCTTATTAAATTTGTTTAAAATATCATAGAATTTATCAACTAAATATGAGTGTTAAAGAAATTATAATTAAGTTTCCAATCAAAAAGACTTGAATAAAAAAATAAGCGATAAACATTTATCAGATCAATATGAATTTTGCGGAAATTATCATGAAATTTCTCAATTGAAAAGACTGACATTTGAAAAAAAACGAATTTTCTCGTTCACAGATGCCCGAATAATATTTTTTGTTGTTAAATTCGTTAGAAATATCATAAAATTGATAAAAGAATCATGAATGCTCTGGAACTTACTATGAGGATTCCAATAAAAAAGTCTGACACCGAAAAAAAAATTTCTTCCATTGACAGATGACCAAATAATGTATTTGTTAATTAAATTATTTTATAATATTAACAATAATTACCTCAGCCAGAAGTGTCCAAATCGGTCAATATTTGTGAGGCAGACGTAATTTGAACAAAAAAAGTCATTTTTTCGCTCTGCACGTCGGTATCGTCCCACTTAGCGAGTGGGGAAAATCTCCGGAATTCATCCCCTTCACTCACGACTAAATCTTCTCGGTCTGCGTTCAACGAGTAAGAGCAGTTCTTGATTCACACGGACACAGAATAGAAAGATGCATAGAAAGTGGTGGGGCTCGATTTCTTGGACCGACCGCCCGCGTCGAAATAGGGGATTCACTCCTAACTTTTCAACCCAGTAACAAATCCAATTTTGTAGATAAAAAATTAATTCTTTTTTAATATGGAAGAGCGATTTCGAAACTATCAATATTACCAAATATCTGAAAAAATTTTTTAACCTTACGTTCCCTTTCCTTGCGGAACGCCACATTTAGGTTCACTAGTATCAAAAATGATCATTAGCTATAGCAAGAACAGTTTTGTCAAAAGTCGTTCTTTAACCTTCTTTTTTAAATAAACGATTAACTATACAAAATGTCTAAGACTAACATTATTTATGAAAATCAAGAGGAAATTCAAAAGTATGATTTATGCCTCTATTTTCTATTATCATACAAAAATCACAAGGTTGGAAATTACTGTGACTTTATTAATGGTTCAGTATACAATCTAAAAGTTATTAACAAAAATTTAGCCTAATTATAAAATACAATGTTATGCTTAAGTGTTGGTCGTAATAGGTTGGTCCGAGTGAGACTGCCGCAAAGGGGCCCAAGTAACCGTTTTTTTCTTTTTAGGTGTAAATCTTTTGTTGACCTGATCAGAGAGAATCTCTGGATCATCATGTGAGACCGTTTTTTCTAGTTTGCACGGTGGGCCTAGTTCAGGTATTATGACATCACGAAGGAACTTGGTCCACCGAAGTCCTTTTTTGCGAAACTCCGCGTCCGGACGTTCCCAGGTATCTATTAGTAGTGGCACAGTAGCCTTGGCTATATTTCGAGACCCTATAACTTTAACTCTTTCATAACGTCTGGTGTTATAATCGTAAGTCGCTAATGGACACAAAGTCATACCACAGACTATTCCAAGGATTTTCTTTTTATATACTACTGCTGCATGAAAGCCTGGATCTAAAAATTTTAATTGAAGGGCGCCGTCTTCACCAGAAGCCATGAAATGATCAACCAAAAGTGTTATGGTTTCAGGAGTCTTACTTCGGAAACAAATTCGTGCTGTAAAAATAAAGTATGTGAGCTTGGCTATTAAATTTTGCCCATTTGAGAAAGATGTTTTTGAAAAATTTTAAACTCCCTCAAATTGATACATTGAAATTAAGAGATTATTAAAATATGCAAATAGGGATCAACATATTCACTTATGATGGGTAAACATTTTGCATGTTGTTAAAGGTCACTTTACAGGAAATGCTCATAAGATAAAGAAACAAATTAAAAATCTTTTCAAAATGTATGTGGGACAGACAAAACTTGTAACCCTCAATAACCACACTAGTCCGAATTCGTACATTGGGAAATTTCTCACTTCTGTAAGTTTCTCCCTTCGCAGACCAAGGGCCTCTTCTCACTACGACAAAATGCTAGCACCCTAGGCTATTTGCTACATCGAAGCTGAATTCATTCATTTTGAAACCACTCAGGCAGCAAAGTCGAAACTTTGGAGTAGTGCAAATTTGCACTTGTATGGTAGCGGCATGTATTGAGTCGGTGCCTGGGAAACTGGAAGTTTTTTTTTTATTTTCTGCACTGTAGTAAAAGGAATTATACTAAAAGTAAGTATTTTAACACATTTTTTAAATATTAACTTACGGAATACTTCATAATTTTCTGATATTTTTGACAAAGATGTTTAGGTAATATTTTGATGTGTTTGAAACATAAAATTATCAAAGAAAACTGTTCATTATTATTATAGAATGTCCAAACAAAATAGCAATTTAAAAAAATGATGTTTCCAAAAACTTGTTTTGAACTTGATGTATTTTAAATGTTGAATTTCTTTTGTTTTTGCATTCAAAACTATCTTCACTAAATTCCTTGGGAATTTCTGCCCCAAACAGTACCTATTACATATCAAATTTGAATTAAATAGTTCCAAGATATGGAATTTTCATTTTTTTTAAAATTAGCATCAGCGTTTCAAAATATGCATTCTCTCATGGTATAGCAAGAAAAATAAATATGAGAAAATGAAGTCTTGAAAAATGGCCTTAACATTATTTAGCATTTTTTTACTTTGAATTTCTAGTTTGAAAAATACTGTGACAGCTCGTTTTGCCTATTTAGTTATTTATTACAAGCAACACAAAACTATAATTGAAAAGTCTTCAGTATTTATAATTGGCAATTTAAAATTCATCAGTTTTGGAGATTTACAATATAAAAATTTTTAATTTTGAAGACATACATAGAAATTCTTAATTTTTGAAGGTTCTGCAAATCAAAAGTTAATTTTTTGAATCTAACCCGTCCACATTGACGAAATTTC
>NC_046657.1:70452840-70454633 GCF_010883055.1 Belonocnema kinseyi | reverse complement strand
TTTTAATTTTGAAGACATACATAGAAATTCTTAATTTTTGAAGGTTCTGCAAATCAAAAGTTAATTTTTTGAATCTAACCCGTCCACATTGACGAAATTTCAAAATGTCAATGATCAGAATTCTAGAATTTTTATTGTGACTATCCCAAGTTAAAATTTATTTATTGCTAGAGATTACTGATTTAAAGTTCTACAATCTAAAACAGTCACAAATTAAAACCTAGCCCATTCGCTTTTGAGGTCGCTGAAACCGAAACCGTGACCAGTTTGACCTCATCAGGTCAGGATCCAGGTCGATGGAAGGTCAAAATGGATAAAACCATTATCTTGGAGAAAACCTCCACTCCCAGACGTTCTTGAGGTCGCTAAAATCGAATATGGGGTCAGATTTACCCCATCAGGTCAGGAATATGGTTCAGTGAAGGTTGAATTACAAAAAACTATTAACTTAGCGTGAACAACTACTTTAAAAAGTTTTTAGAGTCGATAAATCCGAATCCAGGATTACTTTAACCCCATAAGGTCAGGATGAAGGTCATCCCAAGGTCAAAATTAAGAAAGCCATTGAATTGGCAAAAAATCTACTCCTATACGTGTTTGGTGTCGCTGAATCCCAATCCGGATTTAGTTGGACCCATAAGTTCGGGTCCATGGTTTTCTGAATCGTAACTTTAGAATGAACTTCATGCCGACCCTGACATTATGGGGTCAAAATGACCCCGGATTCGTATTTAGTGACCTTAAAAACGTCTGAAAGTAGAGGTTATCTCCGATCCAATGGATCTCTGCGATCCAATGATTTTCTCTTATACCATGGTTTTCTTAATTTTCACCTTTAATTGACTTTAATCCTAACTTCATGTGGCCAAACTGACCTCGGGTTTCTATGCATACAATTTGCAATTTTAAATTTCCACATATTGAAGATCCGTGATTAAAAACTTTAAAAAAATTTTCTTATGTAGAACATCAAACTTATAGAATTTTTATTTTTTAAAAGTCACATAATTCTAAAAAGTAAATGATCAAATTTTAAAGTTTTCAATCTTAACGTTGCAGGTTTGCTATTTTACAGGTATGTAATTTTTAACGTTTTTCTGATTAGTTCAATTCTTGAGATTTAAAATGTAACATTCTTAAATTTTAACGACATGAAAATGATAATGTTGCAATTTTTTTATTGTTTTGTTTTTTAAATCCGCAATTAAAGAATCTCGAGTATTCAGCCATTTTCATTGCGCTTGTTTGACATAGTTGAATTTTGAAAAATCTAAATTGAATTTTATTCAATTTTCTAGAGTTTTAATTATTTGTAATTTTCAAATTTTGATTAGTTTGGAAACCATCAAAAGGACAGATTTTTTATAAGAGGATAGCGATCCATAATGGAATAAGCGCACAATACCACCCGTTCTAGCAAGGCCACTTTTGCGGAAAGGCGATAATGCCAACATGAGAATTAAAAGGAAAAAACTTACCAGCAAGTATTGCACAGCTTTAACTTTAATTTGCGGAAATCAAATCAGATAATGCAGAAGTTGAATCTCTTGGCTATTAAGCAACACTAAATGTCGAATGTAAAAGCTCCTTCAACTGTTAAAGATTGCCTTAAACGACTGGTAACGTGTTTCATCACTATTTCGTAAATTTTGCCAGACGCAACGGTTGCAACGGCCAGAAAAGAAGTGTCAGCGGCCTACTAATAAAGAAGTGAAGAAAGATATTTTTAGAACTATGAACTTTTAAGCGCCAGGGCCAGATAAAATAAAAAACTTTCAGTAGAAGAAGTTTAT
>NC_046657.1:70449770-70452740 GCF_010883055.1 Belonocnema kinseyi | reverse complement strand
CGGCCTACTAATAAAGAAGTGAAGAAAGATATTTTTAGAACTATGAACTTTTAAGCGCCAGGGCCAGATAAAATAAAAAACTTTCAGTAGAAGAAGTTTATTTTTACGCACCAAAATTTGTCCCGTATATTTTCTGCTTTTCTCAATGGAGAACAAGTCATCAAGTAGTGAGTAGTCGACGCACACACAGTACGGATCCCTAAGAAAGAAGATTAGTCAAGTATAAAGAACTATAGGCCCATTCTACAAACATAAGTAGATCTAAAAAAGTATCCACAGTTGCGACCTTTATCTATAACAGCGGTGTCTGCTGCGTAAAGTGATACACGCCTAGAGACCGCACTTTAAGTAACAGTGTTTTAAGAAGTCTCTTGGCTAAATTTCCTGCTCTTGCTCACCTTCTAGGACCGAAGGAGCAAGAGTGGATAAAGTACACAATCCGATTGCTTGGAAAGGGGTTGCTATAAAGAACTATGATCGTACCTTTCGGAACCCATAACTTCTCAAAATCATAATAATAAACCTACTAAAGGTGTACACCCGTTGGCCTTCCGGCAAGTTTTCAGCTTTATTATCATGAATTTGATGGCTTTTTTGGATTTAGCTTTGCTACTAAGAGGGTTCTTCAGCCCGGACAGACACACAATGAAGAGCAAAGAGACTATAAAGAGCACAAAAAGCCTATAAATCCATGGCAAAGTTTTCAAATATATATAGTAGGTGTCAGCTTCCCAAGGACCGTCGGCGCGCCCCTGGAGCCACCACTGGTGTAGGCAGCATGCAAGTCTGTGGGGGTAGTTTAAGTGATGGACAGGTACATCTTACAGGGGTACATAAAGAGGCTACTATCCAGCCACTGCATTGGCAAGAAGTGGTAAGCAGCAGGACATCAGCTGTGCCTTTGGCATATGTTTCGACTAGGAATCCCATGTTGAATACTTTGTCAAGAATGCCACTGCAGAGAATTACTTTCAAACCTATTATGATGAGTACTTCATGCACGTTCAATTTGAATACAAGATGTAAGCGACCAAAACTTCTCTTGACGGGATGGCCTTTCGCTAGAAGTTTATTCTGGCATTTCACCATTCACTCCAGGATGTGCAGGCCCAAAAGAGCATTAATTTGACGCTGCAAATGGACAAAGACGTGATCAGATGTCACTTTCGGATTACTGCTCAGGGAGGACCCGTCATGTGCGAAAAACATCGTCTCTTCGTGGGTCTTCATCTCCAGCTGGCCCATAGCATGACTGGCTGATCACTTAAGATCCATTAAGCAGCTTCACGTTATATATGAGGTGGAGATAAGTAAAATGGAAAAACAGTTGCTACAATAAATAATAGAACCTGTAGCGCACCCCACAGATGACGTGAAAGAGAAAGGTAATGTGACAAGAGACGCTATGGTCGAGCGGGGCGGGATAAGGGATGCACTAGGGCGACGTCACTGATGCTGTCCTAGAGTTCGCAGATTACTATTAATGAGAAACGGTCTGCCGTAATTTGGGCTTAAAAAGGACCTCTTCCGATTAGTTGGCATCTTGGACACCAAGATACTAATTCTGTTCTTGCAGCAGGATGTGAGCTCGCTACGGGTGCAGACTCTTGCATTTTGCGCTACTGCCGCGTATTTAGGGATACCCAGCATGAAGTCAGAGGGCGGTCTAATAACAATTCCCAAAGAATGGTGTCAGACCGATCCTGGAATTTCCGTCTTCAAGCCGAGATAATTAAAATAAGAGCAAGCCTGGGACGGTGGTTTTAATGTCGAAAGGGTAATGGGCCTTAAAGACTGACGAGACACGTGGAGGAGATCCTTCGCCGACATAACATCAGTTACAAAAAATCTATGAACCAGGGCGAAATGATTGACTATCTTAAATATAAGATGGCGGTCCTGTTAGCAATTCGACGACAATTTGTGAGAGCGACCGCGAGAAGGAATAACAATAGCATTTTTTGTCAGACAAAAAACGTTTCCATCGTGAGAAAATTGTAAAATTTTGGTTGAGCAGCTGCGGTAAGCATAGCTTAAGTCAACTGGATACGTTGTGGCTCCATCTAAGAAAAGACAGAGTTGCACGGTTGCCTGAGATGAATAGTCTATCCATCTCAGCTACCGATGTAACTTGTACCCTGAAGAGGGCTACGGACTTAAACGCGCCGGGTCTGGATGTGGTGTATAGCTACTGCCGCAAATGCCTCGAGATTCTGCTATCCACTATTTCTGGAGCCCTTCGGAACATCTTGAAAAACCAAAACACGTTCACTTTCTTATGAATAAGGGCGTGAAGTATGAGATACACAAAAAGGTAGGCAAGGAGAAGAACTTCCTCAACAAAGAACAAAAAGGTTGATTTCGAGGCTTCTGTGGATGCAATGACCAAATCACGATGTACAATGTGCTGCACAATTGACGATACACAATTGCATGCGAAACAACACCAACGCAATTTACACCTGATCTAAATTAACTACCGACGGACAATTCGCTGAATACACCACAATAATTTACTTGGAGTCTTTAAGATTATCCGGTATCATAGATACCGGGTAAGCGCTGTGAACACTATTCAGAAATCCAACTCTAACGTAAAATGCCTTTGAAATATTGAGCTGAAACCATCTTAAGCATGACTTTACCATGACTTTACGCAGCAGACAGCGCTGTTATAGATAAAGGTCGCAATTGTGGATACATTTTTAGATCTACTTATCTTTGTAGAATGGGCCTATAGTTCTTTATACTTGACTAATCTTCTCGCTTAGGGATCCGTACTGTGTGTGCGTCGACTACTCACTACTTGATGACTTGTTCTCCATTGAGGAAAGCAGAAAATATACGGGACAAATTTTGGTGCGTAACAATAAACTTCTTCTACTGAAAGTTTTTTATTTTATCTGGCCCTGGCGCTTAAAAGTTCATAGTTCTAAAAATATCTTTCTTCACTTCTTTATTAGTAGGCCG
>NC_046657.1:70448433-70449670 GCF_010883055.1 Belonocnema kinseyi | reverse complement strand
TCAGGTCAGCCCTGAAGATGTGAACTGCAATGTTCACGAAACGTCGACAAACAATTCGTAGTTTTTTACACGAGTGAAACCCGAAATATCTCTTTTTATCAATATTCTATAAAGTTTATGATTTAAATATAAAATGTCATCTATTTCGTCAAAATTGATTAATTTTTACCATTAAAATTGAACAATTTTTAATTGTAACTATTCTAAGTTGCACTACTTTAAATTTTAATTCGCTAAAATTAAAAATTTCTACATCTGATAATTCACTATACGAAATTCAACAACGAAAACTTGTTTAACTAGTTTTGTCTGTGCCGCATATATTTTTAAAATATTTAAAATAAAATTTAAAAACAAAATTTAAAAATAAAAAAAAATAAAAAAAATATATATAAATAAAAAAATAAAAATTTAAAACCGACTCGGTTCCCGTCAAGGAGTCGGGACCCCATAACTCTTCTGGTTAATCATTTCATCGCTTCTGATGAAAAAGGCGCTGTTGAAATTCGCTATTTGGCACCAGGCTATCATGATGCAGTCGTATATAAAAGGAAAGTCATTGGAGTAGTCTGTGGTATCTTTATACCACAGACAATTATCAACTTTCGATTATCGCAGTGAAAAATATCAAAGAGTTAAAGTTAAAGTATTTAGAAATATAGCAAAGATTGCTGTATCAGTACTAGCAAATAATAGGGATCGTCCGGAAGCGGCAATTATCAAAGAAAGAAGATGGTGGGGAAAGTATCTTCGTGAGGTCGTAATACCCCAACTGGGACATTCGGGGTAACCAAAAGAACTGTTCTTACGAGATCATCCGGGGGTTCATAATTATCGGTACAACAGAAGATTTACACCTACACAGAGAAAAAACAGTCAGTTGGGCACATTTGCCGCATCCTTAGTCGTACCAAAATACTGAACCGAACAATCAAAGATAACATTATAAATGATAAATAATCTGAATTTTTCATTTATGTAATTCTCCACAAACAGGGCACTTTGGTGTCTATGGATTACATTAATAAAACTACTGGTTGTATGATTATAAAATATGGAGAAGATCTTCATTTTATTACCTCATAGGAAGCTCCGTATTAAAATGTAGGCTATATAAGTGTACGCCAGAGTTAACAAATATTATATACAGTCTGTCAAGTTAAAGCGTGGGTGGCTTTACTCGCAGTCGGTAAGGTGTATCGACATGATTTTGGTGTCAAAATATTAAGAAGAGCTC
>NC_046657.1:70430261-70448333 GCF_010883055.1 Belonocnema kinseyi | reverse complement strand
GAGGGAGCTCTTCTTAATATTTTGACACCAAAATCATGTCGATACACCTTACCGACTGCGAGTAAAGCCACCCACGCTTTAACTTGACAGACTGTACCTACCCGAAAGATCGATTTAACAGATGTCCACTCTCGAAGGAGGTGAACTTTGAAGTCACTTAGAAAGCAAATAGTCAACTACTTTAAAATGTATGTTTAAGAATCTTAAAGTTAGGCTCAAAAAGTGAAATTTTGGTGTTCGAAAATATTGTTGAGGTTACGTCGATAGACAAACAGCCTTCTTTTGACAAATAGGAATATCTTTTCGGATCCTGCTTGAATCTTGGATTGAAGGAAAAGTATCTCACTACTAATCCACTAAGTTTTGAGTGTAAGCATTCGAAACTTTCTTCGCAAATAAAAAAAAAACGGTCAAGGAAACCTTGCGTAGTTTTTAAAATATTCATCGACGTAACTAGCAATTACTTTCGTATTTCACAACAGATGTTACTGAGAAAAGATTTAAATTTGTTTTAGATCCGCAAACAATTATTTGCGCAAGGATTTTTTAATTCTTTTTACTTTAAAGCTTTAGAAACACATTTCGTGTTGTTTTCCATCGACGTGACCGACGTTTTATGCTGTAACCAGGCTCGGTCAACTCAATAAGGAAAAATGGCAAACTTTTAGAACATTGGCGCGGGGAGTTGAGAGGTAGGGTGGGGAGTCAAATTAGATCTCCTGCCCATCGCAGATGGTGCTGACGCTAAACGCCGAGGGCCACGCGCGTGCGCGCAAAGTGTCACTTTGGTGCAAAAGACTTTTGCAAATCTCAAACTCGTGATGTGAGATTCTTTTCATAAAATTAAGGGCAAAATGAAGTCAATGAAACAAAAAAAATGAGAAATAGAAATCTGATTATCTTTTATTTCTCATTTTGCGTTTCTTATTTGCTTCATTTTGTCTTTATTCTTCGTTTTTGGTTAATTATTTTGAGATTCAACAAATATAAAGATGGGCATATACATATACATGACCAACAAATGGACGCTCGGCGAAGTTCTCCTGTCCAACGCAGAGTGCGCTGAATGTCGCCAATTCTTTTGCATAGAGTTGACCAAACCTGGCTTTGATGTCAGCTGACAAGTTGTCTATATGTCGAGGGCCAAACAATAATATCAATTGCATGGGATGAAACATAATTTTTGTTACATCAATGGCAAAAGTAATGTTTTTACCATACGAGCATTTAGATATAATTTTTCATTTTTATAAAGCTACTTGATTATGTCAAGAAAACTTATAGTAAAAAATAATTGTTGCCTAAACTAATAAGAAAATAAAGTTTTATCTTATGCAATCAGTATCATTATTTGGGCCTCGGCATGCAGACATCTTGGAATCGTGGAGTTCGACCACCAAACCTAAATCCTGAATTGATTTTGACAGATTTAGTTTAGGTTTATACCGAAGTATTCACACGGCATGATTCCGAGTTAGATTCACATCCTGTTGTTTATTTATACTTAATTAATTTAGTTAAAACTATTTTCATACAAAACGGTGTTTATTTATTAATTTAAACATTTTTTTGACTGTTTCTGTTTTTTGTGAAAAAGACTAAGTTCAAATAAAGCAACATCTAAGGTAAAATTTTTAAGTACCTCGTTAAAAAAACATAACCACTAAATAGCATACATAATTTATTATATTATTGGTAAGTTAAACAAATATTTCCTATTTATTTAATTGATGAAAGATATAAAAATGTCTAAATTTAGTGGATTTTAAAGATTTTATTTAAAGAAAGTAAGGTATTTCGTAGAGTTTCTAAGATTTAAGAAGATTTGTTATGGCTTTTTTTGAAATCCACCCTGAATTCTTTGCGTTTCTTTAGAATTTATAAAGTTCACTTAAATTATTGTAAATTTACTTACTTCCACTTACTTTATTAAATTAAAAAAATGTTTTAATGTTTTTATTTTATTGATCCTGACAATCAATTGACCAAATGATGACAGGATTCAAAATATTTTAAAGCATTTTTTTTAATTCCTGGGCATTTTTAAGATCTTAAACCAATTTCAAAAGGCCTAAAAGGGTATTAAATATGTCAGGCTATTTTTTAAATTACAAACTTTTCAACGGATTTCAGAAATTGAGTGAGATTTCGAAGAATTTGAAATAATCTACGTGCTTTAAAATGTTTTAAGGGATTTTAAAAGATATCAAGGAATTTGAAATATGACAAAAAATTCAAAAAAATTCCTAGAATTCAAAATATTAATTTTAATAGTTTATAGAAATTCTAAAGAATTTTAGTTATTTTATGACGCTTTAAGAGATTTCAGTGAATTTTCAAGATATTTAAACTATAATCAAGGAATGATTAATATTTTTTGAAAATTAGTCAAAATATTTTTCATTTAATAAATAAAAAATATAAATTTATTTTTTATGTCTAGCATATATTTTCTATCACACTTTTCCTCATTAAAGTAAATTCATTTGTATTCTTTTAGTTTATTTATAAATAATTCTAGTTGCCAGAAATATGGAAAATGCATGCGGCGTCAAAAGGCTCTACAAGACTTTCAGATAAATGTGTAGCGTAAATGCTTTTATAGGTTCTTCTTTTAATTGTATTATTCCTAACTTGCACTAAAAAAAATCATTTTGAAAAAATATTTGTTTAAATATAAATTGGTCGAAAGTGCCCTCTACGTGGAGAATAATCCATATTAATTTAAGATGGTATGATGAATCATCCAAAAAATGTACGTGATTTCTAGCCTTGTTATTTTTTCATAATAATGCAAATTAAACGCATAAAACATATTTTTAAGTTTCTCTTAATTTTTATAGAAACGGTAAGTTTTAGCAAAAAATAGTTAAATAGAAAAATGTTCGGCATCTTATTTTGCATAAATAAGTTTATTCGGACTTTTTTCTTTGGGTATCCCTTTATCTAAAAAAAGGAGGTGAAGATCGTCTTTTAATAAAACTATTATTGCCTTATTTGATACTCGTAATTATTGTTGGCGCCATTAAACCTGAATAGTGTAATGATTATAAGCATTTTGATAGGTAATCTACCACCTAATGAAAAGAAATTTTTGATAAATTAATCATTGCATCCGTACATTTTTTATCCATCTTTAATGAACCATTCATGATAAAAAATAATGTCTCAGATAATCCTTCAAACAGTAGGTATGCTAATCTGAAAAGATCATACATATCGAATATCGAAATATCACGAAAAATGTAATGCAAAAATGTGAAGATCCGATTCCATATAGGTGGAGTTGCAGTTAAAGGAGTCGTGTGACGCGTTAAACTTTAAAGCAATCACGACATTGGTCAACGACTATTCTACTATTATTTCCTATGAGATTCCACTAAGTTCCAATAAGTGGATCAAACAACTAGGATGTCATCGGAGATTCCTTATTGGTGAAGCATGGGTATGGCATTCAAGCATATTCTTGAGAAACTGATAGGGGAATGCCGGGCGTGGCTGTAGAGCTTCAGAGGAGATCCAAGAGAGGCGCGCGAGAGTCGGGTGAATCACTACGCATGTGCAACAGTTGCCTTTGTTTGCACTCCAGCAACAAACAACGAGGTTAATGTGAAAAAAAAACGATTAGTAAATTTTCCTAATTTAAAATTTGCACAATTATTTATTTCGCATTTCATACCATTTCTGTAACAGTTAACAATTAACCTTTTAATAAATAAAATATTTTTTAAATACGCTCAGGGGTATGAAACTTTACGTAGGAGTCGGTAGGTTTATCAATTACATTCAGCTTTTAGTTAAGAGGAGATCCTCGAGGGTGCGCTTGTCTGAGTAACCCACGTTATTTACCCTGACTCTAAAGCAATCACGTATTTCGTTACCAACTTTTCTATTTTTCTTTCTTATGGGCAATGCTCACAACCTTGGGAAATTTTTAACTGCGCTTGCGTCGCGCCGACAACCCGATTGAATATTGTAATCGCGTTGTTTTTTCATTATATAAATATGCAAATTTAATATTTATGATAAATAATGATTGACAAATTACGAAATAAAATTTTCCTGATCCTAAGATGAGATTTTGGAGTAACAGATGCAAAAAATTTGATCTTAATGAAAATGAGGTTATGAATTCTGAGTTCAGAGAAAGAAATAATTTTTCTGTCCAAATGACTAATTACGTCTCTTTCGATTCTCAAAATTAAAATTTTGTTTATACCCGACAACGTGACTTAAAATAAAATCACTGAAATTATGAATAATGAATTAGTGTACTGATAAATGTTATAGCATACATAACTCGTAGAAGACCTGAATTAAAAAAAATTGATTTTAAATTTCAAGTAAGTTAAGCTGATGAATCATACCGGTAAGTACACAGAAAAAAACGAAAGATAAAGTTTACATCGATTTCAGGTGAAATATTCACCCCAACAAAACTTCACCTTGCCAGATATACTTAATATGAATCGAAGATAATTTCCGATTTTTAACCTGGCCTGTATAATTTTTAGTTTAAAAAGCGCTCCATTTTTATTTGAGATGTAGATAAAATTACGATGCCAGCGCCATCTATCGTCTTTTAGCTTCATTAAATTGGATAGAAATTGGGATTCCCACCTGTCAGTTGCTTTTTGCGCTTTTTGCTAAATGGTAATAAGTAAGTTCTAATTCACCTACAATAGTGTAATTTATTTCGGAGGAGATATATCAGTAAGAACAATTTTTTTGTGCTTTCTGATGTTTGTTCTACATGTTTCACCCAAATTTGCTCACTTAAGCGTAACGTAGTCGACAAGTTCAGAATAATTTTCCTAACCTCAGTGAAACTTTCGTCGAAATATGTTTAAGTATTGACCGTTGCAGGTCAATTTTTGTGTCAAATTTTATGTTAATTTATGTTAATAATTAAATTAATTTTTAAAAACAAATTTTATGTCTTGTTTTGTCTGTATTGTTTTAAATCTGTCGCTCTGATTTATAGCTCGAATTCCCTCATACTTTGCCGTTCTCCCATTGCTGCTAAGGACCCCGTAGGAGACGACAGCTTTTATTCCATCGTAGGATAAACTTTCGCCAAATAGCATGTAAACTTAGCAGCGGGAAATTTTGCATGCAACAAAATTTAACTTTAGTTTTTTCTGTTTTCAGGGTTTTTAGGGGAATTGCTTTTGACGAACATTGAATCGTTTTTGCACAGCGATACTGTTCTTGATCTACATGAAACTACAAAAAAAAGTCTTGTTTTAAATAATTGAAAAATTTGTAGTTATCTTGAAATCGTTAAAAGATACTCGAAAACTGACAACATTTTCATGTTTGTGAAGAGGAGAATCGCTTTCACCCTAAATTTTCAGGTTTTTGCAGAGGGGATTTGGTTTCGATCTACATAAAGTAACTCACTAAAACATTTTGAAACTACAGAAAAAAAACAAATTTTGAGTTATTTTGAAAACGGTAAGAGATAAGCGAAAACTGAAAAAAATTTCAGGGTTTTCTAAACGGGGATGTTCCTCGGACACCCCAATCTAAACGAGGAATCAAAAAGAAAAAAATATACAAATTTTGAGTGATCTCGAAAGCGGTCAAAGAAACGTGAAAACGAAGAAAATTTAAAGGGTTTTGCAAAGGTGGTTTGTTTTCGACCAACTCGAACTAAACCAATTAAAGAATTTCTCAGATTTTTGGGATAACACAACATATATTTTATTCGTCAAAATCGGTTTAACCGGTTTCGAGAGAAACACATTTTTTTATTTTACTTGCCTCTCTACATCTCCTAACAAAAAATAAAATTTTAAGGTTGAAACTTGCAGGACTTCATATTCACATAGATGCCAATATATGGTGCCAATATAGGCTTGACATCTGCAAGAGCCATTTTGACATGCTCATCCCCCAAGGCCCTTCACTCTAAAGAAATGGGATGGGACAATAAAAAAAAAGAAAATTCATCAGGTAAGATGATGTCATACAGGGTTTCCAAAGAGTCTGGGGACCGCCAAATACATTCTTGGGTAAAATTTTATAAAGAAGCCTGAGGGCATTCTTAAACTAACATTCAACTAGGAATCCAGTGGTGACCTTAGCTTTGACCTTGACCCTGACCTTCATGGTTAGTTCAAGGTCAACTTAATTTTTAAATGGAATGGCGCATTTTTGACATTGACAATCGAAAAAGCGGCAAATTCTACGTTAAAAAGTGTAGTCAGATCATAGGTAAGGTGTGACCTTAATCTACGTATCAAGGTCATTCAAACTTCAATATGGTCCGAACATTTTTTTTCGAGCTAGCTTGTGAGAATCATGCTCTTACCCTACTTACTTACTTAAAGAACTTAAATTCAATAGTGACCATCAAGTTACCTTGACCATGGCCATAAAGGTGACCTATGGTCTATTACCCATGACCTGAATACACTGTTTGAAGTAAAATTTACCGTTCTTTAAATTTCCGATGTCCAACAGAGTCGTTTCAATTAAAAAACAAAGAGTTACCTTCATATGACCTTGATGGTCATGGTCAAGGTCACTCAAGGGTCAATATTTAATGTGCATTTTTTCACTGAGTAAGTAGGGTAAATGGATGATTTTCACCAGCTAACTTGCGAAAAAATATTCGGACCATATTGAAGTTTGAATGACCTTGATACGTCCATCGTGGCCACACCTTACCTATCCCCTGACTACACTTTTCAACGTAAAATTTTCTGCTCTTTCGATTGCCAATGTCAAGATGGGCCATTTAATTAAAAAAATACAGGTGATCTTGAAATAACCATGAAGGTCATGGTCAAGGTCAAAGTTTCTCCAAAAAATTGTACCTAAGGATTCATTTTGCTGTCCTGGAACTTTTTGGACATCCTGTAGAGTTTTTGTATAAAACTGCTGCAGCATAAATGCAAATTCAATTTCCGAATTGAAAAAATCTGTCCACACCGAAAACATTACGAAGAAGCTCTAAAAGAGAAAGAAAACGTCCTCTGTCTTTATGAATTTTTTTTATTCGCAAAGTATTGGACTGGTAATTTCTTTATTTATTTTTGCATGGTATCATATTTCAAATGTTTGATTTCTTTTTAAATAAAAGTTTTTCTTTCTGAATTTTCAAAATTGCAGAAATTTTAATTGTAAATTTAAAACACTTTAGAGTTTTAAAATTTGATAATGTATAATTAAATACTCCATAATCCTGATAATTTAATTAATTAAAAAAAAAGAATGAAAGATATGTTGAAATTAACTAATTGAATTCGTCGAAATATTTACGGATACCTAATATATTCTTATTTTATTTTTGCATTTATTTAAGTCCCGTCGTCTACTTTCAAAATCTGAGAAAACATTTTAAAAAGTCTTAAATTTATCGCACCTGGGGCGATTTCTTTGAAAATATGTTATTTCAATTTTTACAGAAGCATCAAAACTAAATTTGTTGTCAATTTTGATTTGGGCATGGCATTTAGAAAGCAGGAAATCCTGTAATTTCTATGTTGAGTGAAAATTAAAGCGGTCGGCACACTGTTAATTTCCGGGAAATATAATTTTGAAATCTTTCTTGTTCCTTTGGGAAAAAATAAGAAAATTCTAGTTTATGCCAAAAGTTTTCATACGATAAAAGTTTTCGAGATATTTGATGATGAAGATAAAAATTTGAAGCACCCCTTTAACAGGTCACCGAAATCATTTTATTCAAAAACTTACACTGGTTACAAAAGTTTCAAATACTAATAAACAAGGGAAAGGGTGACAAAAGCAACTGCGATAAATACAGACGTATTAGATTAATAATTACTGTTCAACATTACTGTATACATGTTCAAAAATACCTATTGATAGGGTAATAAAAATAACGGAGGAAAACAAAGTGAAACTTTTCTATAACGCCGATTTTGGGGCTGACGGTGGGTGGGGACTAACTCATTATAGCTCGATTCGCTTTTGTTTGTTCACGCCTGAGATTGCCTATTCAGATATTTCAAGACAAAACACAATTTTTATTTATCATGATTACTTTAATATTTGTTTCTTATTTTGCTTGAAATTATATTCTAAGCTAGGCTGAAACATGTATCATTTCAAAAAATGTATATCATTACAATTCATAATATGTATCCTCATTAAAACAGATCAATAATAAATTTATAGATCTTTTTAGACGAACAATTTTTGTCTGTTAATTTTAGTTCCTACCTTGTGCCGTTTTGTTAAAAAAATTAATTTTTTCATTTTGAGTATTATTTTTTTACGATTAAAGCAAAAACTACGTGGCCTATCAAAAATTATTCATGAAAAATTTGAATGAGTTTTCGGTATTTTTTGGAAGAGTAATTTTTGTCTATTTATTTTTTTCATAGCTTGTGTCGTTTGTCCAAAAATAATTTATTTGTATTTTGTTTTACAAAAAAAAACTGTGCATCATATTGAAAATAATTATCAAAAATTTTTAGTTCTTTTATGGATAAACAAATTTTATTTCACTTTTATTTTTTTTCATATTTTTAATATTGTTTTTTACGGCTAAAAACAAAAACTGCGCGTTTTATCGAAAAGTGACTCATAACAAATTTGTAGATCTTTTCAGTTTGCGCAATTTAAGCCTATTAGCTTTTTACGTATGTTGCATATTTTGACCAAAAATAGACTTTTTGGATTTTTGACTAATTTTTGTTCGATCAAATTTTTAATTTTTAACTTTTCAACAAAATTAAAAAAGTTTTTATGGTAATCTTGTACGATTTTCAACAATCAATGTTTTTTCACTTTTTTCTTATCATGCATTGTTTGACTTAAAATGTTCATTTTAGTTGTTTTTTTTTCATTTTGAAAATGCTCTAACTCTAATAATTTTCTTTTAATAGGCAAAAGTTATTAGGATGAATTGTTCAAGTTCTTAAGCACTATAAATAACCATACATAGAACTTTTAAATCTTGAAATAATGTGATTTAAAAAATTTGGAAAATTCGCTCACTTTTTGAATTTTCATCCAAAATAGCTGGTTTACGAACTCGTTCTTTCTTTTGAGGGCTTAAAAAAGTGTGCCACAGAACAATGCGATCTAATCAATTTTTCAAAATTTATCGTGCCTACAGAATACAGACTATAGACTGCAGTCTACAGACAGACATACACTTCCGTAAAAATAGGTTTTTCTCAAAGCATGGAGATTTGATGAAAACCGCAAAGTAAAAATTTTTCATAAAACTAATACCTTGTCATTAGGATGAGAATGTAAAAGCAATTTCAGCTTATCCTTGGAATCCAATGGTGAGAAATTTCGGGTGCGCATTTAAATATTTTTTTCGAAAAATCAAAAAACTAGAATTCGCCTTTCTAATTGAAATAGGGTGAACTACTCTGACGTTAGCTTCACTCTGGAAGAGCCTCGGCGGCCCATGACCGCAACCTCTAGAGAAAAAAGTTTTCTCTAAGTACTTAAAGCTGTTGCTCCTGGTGGTTCGGAACCCACCTTGAACTGTAGTTTCCCCTTCCACCATCAAGTAAGTGTGTGGTGGGTGTGTAGAGGAAAAGGGAAGAAGGTGCACAAAAAATGTAAACCTTCAGGGGACACATTAGAACCTTCCATGCCTAATGAGCATTGAATGAAATTTGAAAGTGGAACTAACGTAAGGGTAATTTACCTTCTTACAATTAAAAGGACCAATTCTAGTTTTTTGCGCTTTGAATAAAATACCTAAATGCGCACCCAAAGTTTTGTACCATCGAATTCCAAATATAAGCTAAAATTGTTTGTTTCTTCAATAAATAATTTAATAAGTGAAATGCAGAGGTAGTTTACGCACTTAAGATTTTTGTTTGCACAAACCTGAAAAGGTTTCTTGTAAGAATGGCCCTCTTCGTCGAAGAAAGTTTGGTTTTCGGAACAGTGAAGGTACGTGTGTTAGCTTTCATGGATGATAAGGTTTTTATGTCAGAGTGAATCGTGGACTTACAAAGAATGTTAAGCAAACTGAATACAAGCATGAAGAACACTGACCTCAATATTAAAGAAAATAGAACAGAAAGTATGGCGTTTAAAGGAAAAGATGAGAAAGCAATATACACAATTGTTCTAAATGGTGCGAGAACAGAACAAGTTGGTGAGTACTTATATCTCGGTAGCTAAAGAAAAACTCTTTGGTGTGCAAAATTTAAGGTTGGTCTTCATCCCTTAAGTCAACGAATAAGCACGCGAAAAAAACTCGGGTCTACTATTTTTTATGTTTTACAACATATTACGAATTCAATAAAATCTGTAAGGTGCTCCTGGGGTACTTTTGTCGTAAAGTAGAACTAAGTACATTCCAAAGAGCTCATGTGATTTAAAAAAACAAGAGAATTCTGCAGAACTCAAAAGTATTTAATAGAATTACGGTGAATATGAAATAAATTCTCATAAATTCGAACAAATATTTTACAACGTCTACAAATTTAATTAAAAATTATTTGTTTCAATCTAAGATTTCAATTAAAAATTCAGCTGGAATCTTTAAAAATTCCCTAAAATAAAATCCTTTGAAACTTCGCTAAATTACTCAAATTAATTAAAAATTATTTGAAATCTTTTCAAATATCCTTAAATATTTCAAATGCTCTAAAATATTTTGTAATCCTTTGGAATAATATATATTTTTGGAAAGACTCCTGAATAAAGAAGTTATTATTTTAAACGAAATATTCTAAATTTGTGAATATTAAGGCTGAACACTATTAAATTTGGACGATCAAATTACAGAAGCGAATTAAATGCACAACGAACATTTGAAATATTGTACCATGCAAAAATAAATAAAGAAATTACCAGTCCAATACTTTGCGAATAAAAAAAATTCATTAAGACAGAGGACGTTTTCTTTCTCTTTTAGAGCTTCTTCGTAAATGTTTTCGGTGTGGACACATTTTTTCAATTCGGAAATTGAATTTGCATTTATGCTGCAGCAGTTTTATACAAAAACTCTACAGGATGTCCAAAAAGTTGCGGGACAGCCAAATGAATCCTTAGGTACAATTTTTTGGAGAAACTATGACCTTGATAATGACCTTCATGGTTATTTCAAGATCACCTGTATTTTTTTAATTAAATGGCCCATCTTGACATTGGCAATCGAAAGAGCAGAAAATTTTACGTTGAAAAATGTAGTCAGGGGATAGGTAAGGTGTGGCCATGATGGCCGTATCAAGGTCATTCAAACTTCAATATGGTCCGAATATTTTTTCGCAAGCTAGCTGGTGAAAATCATCCATTTACCCTACTTACTCAGTGAAAAAATGCACATTAAATATTGACCATTGAGTGACCTTGACCATGACCATCAAGGTCATATGAAGGTAACTCTTTGTTTTTTAATTGAAACGACTCTGTTGGACATCGGAAATTAAAAGAACGGAAAATTTTACTTTAAAAAATGTATTCAGGTCATGGGTCATAGACCATAGGTCACCTTTATGGCCATGGTCAAGGTAACTTGATGGTCACTATTGAATTTAAATTCTTTAAGTAAGTAAGTAGGGTAAGAGCATGATTCTCACAAGCTAGCTCGAAAAAAAATGTTCGGACCATATTGAAGTTTGAATGACCTTGATACGTAGATTAAGGTCACACCTTACCTATGATCTGACTATACTTTTTAACGTAGAATTTGCCGCTTTTTCGATTGTCAATGTCAAAAATGCGCCATTCCATTTAAAAATTAAGTTGACCTTGAACTAACCATGAAGGTTAGGGTCAAGGTCAAAGCTAAGGTCACCACTGGATTCCTAGTTGAATGTTAGTTTAAGAATGCCCTCAGGCTTCTTTATAAAATTTTACCCAAGAATGTATTTGGCTGTCCCCAGACTCTTTGGAAACCCTGTATGACATCATCTTACCTGATGAATTTTCTGTTTTTTTTTTATTGTTTATTTATTCATTGTTTATTTTTTTAATTATGTAATTTAATTTTGTGCACCAACTGATGGTAATATCACGGTAGTAATATCATCGTAGTATCATTTGTAGTTCTCATAATTGGCTGTCTTGGAAGTACGAAAGCCTTCTTTCTTAGCCAACTCAACAAGATACCAGCTTGATAGTGTCAGGCTCAATCCATTGCAAACTGGACAGAAGATGTGATTATAAATTGATTAGAATCGCAGGAATTTTTCGTTTCTACGTTAAAAGCATACAACGATCAAAACATAAAGTAGTGGCTGAGTAAATGTATTTGAAGCATCTACAGGAATAGTTAGTATATTGCAAAAAATAACTCGCACTTCAGTAAAAATTTGCACACACTTTTAATACCATGATTTGCGAGGAGTCTGTGACAGGTAAATAGGCTATTGTGACACGGCAAACTTTGAACAGCTGATGTCGTTTATGCACGTGAGCCATCTCTCTGTTCGTTTTAGGAAAGTACGCAGTGACTCCCTCTCTAAAATATTCTGCATTATCGACTTATGCCGATGATTTTAAAATTTTGACTTGTGTCCAGCTTTTTCGGAATTCCGACCACTATGCGCTGGTAGACTAAGTAGACTAAGCCAAGCGCCTCAATAGAAATGCAGTGGGAGAACATCAAGTGGAATACTACAATAAACGGGGAATTGTTGCCTCTCTATTACGAACGAGCGAAGTTTGAAACCAAAATCAAAAAGAATACAATTTAACGACGAAACCTGCTGCACAGTATCCTAATATGAAGAAAGTCGTACTAAAAGATCGTATCGCTAGGGTGAAGAACAGCAGTACTAATCTACATATCTCAGGATACCGAGAAATATAGATTAAACAAGCAGTTTAATTTGGCGTGGGAAAAGGACGGCAATGAACATCAGTGAGAGGAAGCCGCGTCACACGATCAACCTGGGGCAACTGATGTTCTTGCTCAATCTGTTGATCATCCAACACCACCACATCCTTTAGAGGTGGATGGCCGTATAGAACCAGAGGCAGAAGCAAAAATTCAGCAACCAAACAGGCGATTAAAATGGAGATATAATATGAACAGAGATGTTTTGCGCCTCAAATTGTTTGCAGAGAAAAGTATGCAAAGTGTCAGGAGATAACATCATAGACGCTTCTTACTTAAGTATCCAGAGCTAGCTACAAGAATAAATTAGCAGAATCCAACAGTTTGAAAGGAATTTTGGTCATGCTTAACTAGAGTTAAGATATGTAGAATCAACACGAAGGCATAATCTGCTCAAAATGAAGATCACAAATAATTTACCTACGAATTTGAACGGAACACAAACTGCATTATCAGGTTGGATATGGATGGCAGCAAAGTAAGCTGCAAATTGGAGCGATTGGCTTAATATCAAAAAGTGTTTGGGGAAAAACGAACATAAGGAATTTATATGATGCTTGGTTCTAACTAGAGAAGAGAATGGCAGCAATAACTCTGAAATGAAGCTGACAAACATTACAGGTTTAGAGTTTTTATTGGTTTTCAAAAGAGCAAGTAACTGGAAAGCTCCAGGTCCGGCCATGGTGTGTAAGGTCTGGTGCAATTACCTGACGAGGATGCATCCTGAGTTCGCACTATGGTTCTATTTAGCGCTAAACCCATTGAGCCAAAGACTAAAGAGCATGTCTGGTGGGCTCAGAATACATCATAATGAGGATGATCACCAAGTGACTTATTTTCTGTACATGGTGTTGGAGTTGGAGTTAGGAGACGCAATTCTTAAATATTGATATTTGAGATTGTAGAAGTGATGGTGCCTGGTCACCGTCTCGTTGCCATGCCAAGCTATGGTGACTCATATCTCATTTCAGAGGTCCGTCGATCCATCTGCTTGTCGGTCAGTCGTAGTAAACCTCTCTAACGTGTCGCTTCAGATTTTTTAATTTCCGTACAGTAACCTAAAGACTCGAAAGACTCTAAAGAATAAAGACTACATTAAAGTTGAAGTTCATTCAGCCCACATAAAGTTCACAAATGCATTTTCTAGCAAACATACAGTTCTCACACAACCTCACATTTATCTATTTTACACTTTCCCACTATTTTGAATAAACTCGACCTTATACCGAAAACTTGTTAATTCCATTTTAATTATATAACCAACACATGGATGACCTGAAGCTACACGATAGTTCAGACCAGAAACTGCTGCATGTGATAAATGTCACAAAGCAGTTTTTCAATGATATCCACATGGAGTTCAGAGTAAATAAATGCAGAAAAGTGCATTTACCCCGAGGGAATTATGGACAGCAGAGCTAGAGAACGAGTTCGAAAATGACATCGAGGCATTTACGAGGGGTGTTCAAAAAATAAGGTGACTTTATGGTTTTCTCAAGAAATATTCATTTATTCCTCAATATTTATGTTGTCCCCTTCAAAGTAATCCCCCTCAGATATAATACACTTGTGCCAACGCTTTTTCCAATCATCGAAGCACTTCTGATAATCATTTTGTGGCATAGCCTTGAGTTCTTTCTGCGAAGCAGTTTTTATCTCCTCAATCGTTGAAAATCGATGTCCTTTCATGGGTCTCTTCAGTTTTGGGAAAAGAAAAAAATCACTCGGGGCCAAATCCGGTGAATATGGAGGCTAAGGCATGACTGTGGTGCTGCGTTTGGTCAGAAAATCTTTCACAAGCAACAATGAATGAGCAGGTGCATTATCGTGATGCAAAATTGTTTTATCACGAATTGTTTTTCCAAAGTTCCGGACGTTTTTTGCGTATCACCTCTCGCAAACGGCGCATAACTTGAAGGTAATACTCCTTATTGAACGTACGACCTTGTGGTAAGAATTCCTGATGCACCACGCCACGGTAATCAAAGAAGACAGTGAGTAAAATCTTCACATTTGACCAAACTTGACGTGCTTTTTTCGGTCTTGGAGACTCAGGATGCTTCCACTGAGACGATTGGGCTTTAGTTTCGACGTCATAACCATATAACCACGATTCATCCCCAGTTATAAACCTTTTGAAAAAAAATCAGGATCATTATTGGCTTCATTCAACATCTCCTGAGCGATGGTCATGCGATGGATATTTTGATCAAAATTAAACAGTTTTGGAACAAATTTCGCTGACACACGTCTCATGCCCAAAACGCCCGAAAAGATAGAATGGCATGAGCCAAACGATATGCTAACATCTTCCACAACTTCTCTGATGTTAATTCGGCGATTTTTCAACACCATTTCTTCCACTGCTTGAACGTTTTCATCTGTTGTTGACGTGCTGGGACATCCAGGGCGAGGTTCGTCTTCGACATCCTCTCGGCCTTCTTGGAACAGCTTGTACCACTTATACACATTTTTCTTATTCAGAGTAGACTCACCGTATGCAACTGTTAACATTTAAAGAGTTTTAGAGCACTGGATTCCATTTTCCACACACAATTTAATGCAAACTCTTTGCTCCATTTTTTCGACAAAAAGATTCAGTTTTAACCAAATGGTCGAACTTTTAAACAAAAAATCATTTGTTTTTTACCAAAAAAGACGAATCTTTAACAAAATGTATCAATTTCCCACCTGAAGGACAAATTTTCTGCCCAAAAAGATACATTTTCAATGAAAATTATGCATCTTTAGAGCAGAAACAAAAATCATTAATCTTTTCTCCCGAAAATAAATTTTTAACCAAATAGTTGAATTTCTAACTAGAAAGATGAATTTCCAAACAAGAAGATTATTTTTATATCAAAAAGTCAAATTTTCAACAAAATAAATCAATACTTAGTCACAGAAATAAACTTTCAACGAAAAAAGATGAATCATACAGCGATAATAATAAATTTTTAACGAAAAAGATTAATCTTTATTTAAAAAGATTAATTTTCTACCAAAAAATACAATTTTTTAAATAAAAAGATGAATTTTCAACCGCGAAGAAGAATTAAAAAAAAGAACTTTTGACAAAATACATTTATTTTCAATCAAATAGTTAAATTTGATACTGAAAAAGATAAATTGTAAACCAAAAATCGAGTAGACTAAGAAGATAAATTAAAAAAGGAACTCTCAACCAAAAAAATGAATTTTCAACCACGAACATTAATGTTGTACAAAATACACGAATTTTTAACCACATAGTTCAATTTGAAAACAAAAAAGGCTGGCTTTCAACAAAAAATTAAATATCTTAATTTTTAGTGATGGAAATTAATTTCAATGAATAAAAGAAGAATTCTCAACAAAATAGTTAAGTCTTTTAACACAAAAAATTATTTTGATCCAAAAAAATAAATATATAATAATGACTCTCCAAACCAAGGTAATACATTTTCAACCACGAACATTAATTTTCCACACAAAAAAATTAACTTTAGACAAAATACATAAATTTTAACCAAATAGTTGAATTTTAAACTATAAAAGATCAATTTTCGATCAAATTTCGATTGATTAAACTTCAATTTAAAAAAGGTAATTTTTAATTAAACAAAGAACGAATTTTCAAGAAAATATTATTACCATCAAGATAAATTTTCTACCAAAAATCACTAATTGTAAACAAAATACATGGATTTAAATATATCTATTTTCATATGTTTCATTTACCTTTGATATGTTTCTTTTAAAATGAATTTAGAGAAATTGGAAGAATTTTATGAAATTTATCAAAATTGAAGGTAAACTTCAAAAGTTGCAAGTCAATTGATAAAAATTCAAAAATATGAGCAAATGCATTATATCTGGTAAGTTTTAAATGGGTTTAGAAAAATGTGTGCAAATTAAAAAAAAAAGATCAAATGTCTAAAAATTTTGGGCGAATTTAGAACACTGCAGGATGAATTAAATAAAAACGAAAATAAATGATTAAGATAAATTGAATTGTGTAGAACTAAGTAAATTTTGAAGAATTCACGTGATTAAAAAAAATCAAGAGAATTATGCAGAATTTAACAGTAGTTAAAAGAAGTAAGGATGAATTTAAAATAAATCCTGATGGATTAAAAAATATACATATTTTAAAGTCTATAAAACGCTTGAAGCCATACGAAGTTCCTTCATTCTTAAAAATAAATATTTTTATATTCATTCGAATATTGAGAATTTTGGAAATCCCTTAAAATCACAGAAATCCTCGAAAGTCTTGTAACATCCTTGGGGATATTTTAAAATATCCTAATATTAAATTAAAAATTCCTTTGAAATGTTTTAAAATTCCCTAAAATATATAACATTCTTTGAAATTTTTTAAAATCACGTCAAACTTTTTAAAGCTTATGCCAATTTTTGTAATGCTCTTAAATCCAAGTTAATTTCTAAATCTATGTTAACTTTTTTTAAAATGTAGATGTCCCAACAACGAAATCCTTTATAGAATTTTCAAGTCCAATATAGAAAATTTGAAATAGTTGGAATTATTTAAAACGTCCAATTCAGTAACTGAGTTCTAAATTATTCAAGATGTGTCAACTGCTTTTTTTTTAAACTTGAAATTGATTTGACTCTCTTCTGTTTCTCTGGCTCCGAGATGGGCTTCTGTAGACTTTAGGTTGACTTGAACCGGTTTTAAAATTTGACCCGAAAATTTGCTTGCGATTAAAAAAAAATTACAATAAATTTTTGTAATTGGTTGTAAGAGTTGCCATGATTAACTGAGATAACATAATTTTACCGAAAAACAAGAATCTAGAATATAATGATGTACTTACAAAAATATTCCTTTAATTAAAAAAAAAATAAAATGTTTATAATTGAGCTTAGAAAGTCGTGATTTTACTCCGTGACAGAAGAAAAAAGAATTGCTCGTAAAGCTTTGTCTTTAAGGGCATGTTCTACAATGACCACGTGACCAAATCAGTCCTTAGTCAGGACATTTTTTGTTGGTGTTCACCACGTTTAAAGGCCATAATATATGGCTCTCGAAGTCTGGAATATAGCAAATGAGATAATAAATTTCGTTTGTATATTTAGTGTGAGTGATAATTTTGAAAGAAATTATTTTAGTAAAAAATAACAGTGTGAAATTACACCAAACTCTCGCTTTCAGTCACCCCGTTTTTAGCCTTCCTAGATTACACAGGCCGACAAAATTTGACAAAGGTCCGGAACCAGAGACCAGACCTAGTATACCCGAAGGTTTTTGCTGCGCTGAATCCGAATCCGACCTC
>NC_046657.1:70402190-70430161 GCF_010883055.1 Belonocnema kinseyi | reverse complement strand
TTGTAGATCCTACATAACACGTACAGGCTGCTCGTAAAATTAAAATTGCTTAAACTATAAGTATTTCGATTATCCAACTTATAATAGATGGTATAAAATATATTTCAGTAATATTCAGCCTTGTGATTTTTTCATTGTAATGAAAAACAGCGACAAAATCATATTTTGAAAGTTCCTTTTAATTTTCATGCAAATGGTTAGTTTGAGCGAAAAATAGATTACTAGAGAAATGTTTGGCATCTTATTTTGAACAAATTAGGTTTCTAAGGCTTTTTTGCATCACTAACCATTTATCTGCAAAAATAAGGTGAAAGAACGACTTTTGGATCAAACTTTCTTGCCTTATTTAATAATTATTTTTAATGCCAGTGGACCTAAGTAATATTTTAGGTATTTTATCAAGATGCTTCTCCCCTCATGAAAACAAATTGGCGATAAGTTAATGATCACCTTATTGAATTTGTTACGTCCATTTTCAGTCCTAATTTTTACCGTTCCTAAAATTTATAGATAGATGCTTTGAGAATTAATAACGCTTTTAATTATAAGCGACTTATAGTTTTTGTTAATAATTATAATTTCTTGAAACATTTTGAAATCAGCTAGGGACTCTGTGGTGTCAGGAGAGCATGAATATAAGAGAAGTGGCACGCGATATTATAATTATGGCTACCACGCGTGCGCTCTCTCTCTCGCGAAATACGAAATACCGAAAATACCGAAAAGGCCATTAGAACTAGCTTTCAAAAATTATATTGCTCGTTCTCATGGAGTCTGCCGTAAAATAAACTGGCCGGTAACCTGGCGAAATGCTTATAAACATAATGTAGAAACATTGGCCTATAAAATATTATTAAATTATGAAAGAATAGTTTTCTCAGAAAATCCTCTTTCACCTCCCTTCTTTAGATGAAGGTCAACCAATACAAAAAAGTGAAAACGACCTTATTTATGCAGAGTGAGATGCCGATCATTTTTCTATTTAACTATTTTTCGATAAAAATAACCGTTGTTATAACAATGAAGGGAATCTTCAAAAATATTATCAATGCTGCTTTTTTGCATAATTGTAAGAAAGTTACAAGACTGGAAATCACTGAAATTGTTTGGATGATTCAGCACACGATCTAAAACAGGGATGGCTACGGACGAGACCCAATTTTCAGAAATTTTTTGACTGCGCTTGCATCTAGCAGGAAACCCGATTAGTTACTGTTAGCTCGCGTATTTTAAATTATATAAAAATTTTAATTTACGACTTATAATAGTACAAGAAATAATGATTGGGAAATACATCAAAAGTAATTTTTTAATCTTAAAATAGAATTCTGGAGTGACTCTAGAAACAAAAAATATTTTAAATTTATTTTTGGTAATTTTATTGATTTTATTTCAAGTCACATGGTTGGGAATAAACAGAAAAAAACTTTAGAATCTCGACAGAGACGAGATTATTTATTGTGATAAAAAAATGTTTTCTTTCCCTGATCTCAGAATTCATAACGTCTTTTAATTCAAAATCGAACTATTTTTTTTTCTGCAACTCTAAAATCTTACCTTAGGATAGATAAATTACTGTTTATGTATTTTCTAATCATTATTTACACTAAATATTAAAATAGAATATTTATACGATTCAAAATCAGCACGCCAACAGTAACCAATCCGGACTTACCGGCGCGACGCAAGCGCAGTTCAAGAAGATCGCAAAAGTGGCAGCACTGACCCTACTCTTATCGCCTTTCCTAGGATGGAGCCACGAAGAAATAATAAGGAGATCCAACTGCCAGTGGAAAGCCTTTCGAAACTGGCAATAGAAACATTACCGTAAGTGGTAGGCACATTAGAGGAAGATCTTAAATTTTCGTGCGCAGGTGCGCCATTGTCCTCTTCCTATACATGGAAAAGTATGCAAGTGAGACCGTTTGTCAAATTGACATGATCTTAGGCAACTAGATCGATGATTATATTTTTAATTATACAGGTTTTTTACAATAAAAAATAATTGAAAGTGTTAGGAAAAACAGTATTCTTCATACCAAAGTACGATTTCAAAAATAATAATGTACTACAATTTAAAGATTTCATGCTCAAACAATCTCATTATATTCCACAATATATAACATTTTTATAATCCACTCTTTTAACTTTACAAGTCTTAAGGCTGAAGTCCTTCACTTAACCAGAGCAATAGACTCTTTAATAATTTAAATAATTATAACTTTCAATTGAAAAAATTTTTCCTCCTCCATCAAAACAAACTAACATAACCTCTCTAACTTGCGTCAATTTGACAAACTTTCTCACTTGCACACTTTTTCATGTATAGGAAGAGGACAACTGCGCACCTGCGGAAGAAAATTTAAGATCTTTCTCTAATGTGCCTACCACTTACGGTAATATTTCTTTTGCTAAGTGGTGAAACGGAGTTAGATCTCCTTATTATTTTTTTGTGGATGGAGCTCGAGCAGGTGGGAGCATGGCCGCACGCGGCTGCTTGGCGACCGCAGCCGAGCGGATACGAGAGCGTTCGATCCGACCAAGCCCTGCGTGCAGCGCAAAACGTCACATTTGATTCTTGCCGCTAAGATTCTTGACTTGATCACTATACTTCAAATATATTAAGCTTTAAAATATCAAACAATTCCATACATAGTATACTTAATGGAATGTTCATTACTCGAGCAGTAGAAATTTATTTTCGTAATTCAAATTTATAAAGGTATGAGCTAATACCGATTAGCTGCGTGGACTTTGCTTCGCGCAAGACCAAAAGGATGGGGTAAGCTCGGAGAAGCACTCGAAGAGACGGGACAAAATTAGCAAATAAGCGTAGCAGGGGAGCACCGCAAGTGGACCGCTAAGTGTCCACAATAAGTGTTAAGTGTCCGAATAAGCTGCCTCCTAGAGGTCAATTAAGGATATCCTGGATGATACGTCTTAAGGATATCTTTAGAAGATAAGACGTCTTAGAGACGTTGATTAAACAGAGATTGTACGTCCTAGGAACGTTCCAAGGATGTTCTTGGAATATTTGTATAGAAGTGCCAATTTTCAGGATTTGGCGCCCAAGTAACTGATTTTTTCGGTGAAGATGTAAATGTTTTGTCGTCCTGATAAAAGATAGTCTCCGGATCGTCCTGTAAGACCGTTTTTTCTGGTTCGCGCGGTGGTCCCAGTTGGGGTATTTGGACCTGATGAGTATACTGTCCCCACCATAATCCTTTTTTGTCAAGTGGCGCTTCCGGACGTTCCCTAGTGTCTTCTGGTACTGGTACAGTAGTCTTGGCTATGTTTCTCGATACTATAACTTCAACTCTTTGATACTGATTCGTTTCATAATCAAAAGTCACTAATGGACACACCTTCATACCACACACTATTCCAAGGATTCTTCCTTTATATACTACTGCCTCATGAACGCCTGGTGCTAAGTAGCGAATTTGAAGAAAACCTTTTTCATCAGAAGCCATGAAATGATCAACCAAAATTGTTATGGGATTGCGAGTCCGTTTGTGGAACCAGTTTAGTGCTGTAAAAAGAAAGTATGTAAGGGTTATTACCAAAAAAATCCATTTGAGACCGATATTTTCGAAAGCAAATACATTTTAAAGTGCCCAAAATACGAGTATATTCTTTTAAATGAAGAGTGTATGAAAATATTCAAATAGAGATCAATATATGTATTTTTGATGTTTGTGAATTTTACATACTGCTCAAGGACATGTTACAGGACACGTGTCTATGATGAAACAACAAAAATCCAAAATCTTTTGAAAATGTATGCAGGAAAGACAAAACTATTCAAAAATATGTTTTAAATGATGTTTTCCATGATTTATATTATTTTTATATCTGCGTTTCAAAATATACTTTCATTATATAGTAAAATAAAGAAATAAGTGAAAATTCAGTCTTGAAAGATGGCGTTAGCATTATTTAGAATTTTTTATATTTTGAATTTTTAGGCTAAAACAGTGGTATGCCAGGATGTTTTGCCTAGTTATTTATTTATAACAAGAAAAAATAAGAAATCTTTATTATTCAGGATTTGCCACTTAAAATTCTTCAATGATGAAGTTTTACAATATAAAATCCTTGAATTTCGAAGATTTATTACATAGAAATTCTTAATTTTTGATGATATTGTAAAAATCGAGTTTTCGATTTTAAACCGTCGCATTAATGAAATTTCAAATGTGAATAATAAAAATTGTATAATTTTTATTATGAATTCAGTTTCGGGATTTATTTTTTAACGGTATGCAAATAAAACATTTGTTGGAACAATTTAAATTTTAAAGTTCTACAATTTTGAAGAGTTAAATTGAAAACTGTTCAATTTTAATGATAAAGATTCGTAAATCTTGATGAAATAGATGAAGTTTAATATTTATGTTCTCAAAATTACAGAATATTTGCGGTAAATATAAAAAATTTAAGACTATTAAATTTGAAAGATTTGCATTTCCGAGTTATACAATTTTGCAGTTGAAATTGCAAATTCTTGATTTTTATAATTATAGAATTAAAAATTATTCAATTTGCCAGGTTTGAATTTTAAAGGTATGTAACTTTGAATTTTTTTCTGATAACTTAAATTCGTAAGACTTAAAATGTAAAATTCAGTTCAAGCCTATCGAATATTTAGCTATTTCAAATGCTCTTTCTGAAAAACGATAAAATTGCGAAAATCGTAAATTGAATTTTATTCCATTTTTAATTACATTAAAAACTTGATTTAGTGATCCTCCATACAATATTTTCGAGAATTGGCGTTGCGTGGTGGGGATGTGTAAGAGGAGCTGCAGGGAATGTGCTGGAGGTGCGGTGCTCACTCATGCAGGACGAAGCAGAAGCATTGCTGCAAGGGACTGTGTCCTAACGGCCAACCTCTGTAACTGTGTCAGGACGTCTCGAAAGTTCACTCGAAGCGCGAAGCATAAGCAGATAAGCATGATGGCGAGCTCACGCCTGGCAGCAATGGGTCTTCGATGCCTACTGAAGCCGGTCTGATCGGATTATTACGTGCGATCAGATATTGGCAACAGATACATCTTACTGAATTCGTATCGCGAAATTATTGGATCAATGCTCATAAACAAGAGTCTGCGATTTGTTTAAACAGGTGAAGGACAGAGGTGTTTCAGTACCTGGACTAATTATTCATCAAAAAGATTTTTTTAAAAATGAGATGCTTAACGACTCGCAAATGTCTTTTTTCAATAATCAGGATAAAACATTTATTTTAACGTGTAACAGCAAACTTTCTTCCTTACTCTCATTAAATATTTAGTTTACCCTTTTCTCCGTATTAGAAAAACCATTTTCAAAATAGTTTTTTCCATGCAGTCAAATCCATTGGAAACGGTTTACATGCCGCTGGGAGAGAGTCTGGGTTTTATGTTACCGTCAGTTCCAAAATTGATATTAAATCTAGGTCGAGAATAACTCCAGATGTTAAGTCACTTCGAGCGCGGATAGCTAACCTACGAGGTATAACTCGGTTTTGTTTTTGTTGCATTTAAACTAATGTCGATCAAGAACATTCAATAGGTAAGGTCGAGTGTCAACTTTTCAAACCTGACTATCGAACAACCGGCGGAACTCGGGAGATGGTTTTCTGCAGTTTTCTTATCCTCTGACCGCAGTCTATCATCGGTTGTGATTAAATTCATTCAGTGTATCTAAGCCAACTTTTAATTTAGAACATATCATTTTTTTCTTAGATACGTATCAAATTTTAGTCATTTTTGTTGGTAAGATGACCTTCCTTTTTTTAAAGGATTTTAGGTTCAGATAATCCACCATCAATTGCACTATTACCCAACATTATGAATTGCAAGCATAAATTACGTAAAATTTTATTTTAGAATTGTGAACCACGTACCCTCCTTTGTTAAATTAATAAGTTTTGATCTCGCTCAAAAACATTTTATATAATTGTAGCCGACTAAAATTTTTGTGTGGATTTAGGGTAGTCTCACAGTTTTCCATTTATGAACAAATCAGATCAACTTTTTACGAAGAGAAGATTTTCATTTAAAATAGAAAAAAGTTAAACTGAATCAAAAAGACGAATTTTTAACAAAATAGTTCAATCCTAAAGTAAAAAAGAATAATTTCCCACCAAAAAGTAGCATTTTTCAACAAAAAAGATTAAATTTCTACCAAAAACAGACGAATTTTTCACAAATAACTTAGAGAGCAACAAAGTAGATATATTTTTATCTGAATATATGAATTTGTAACCGTATCGTTGAATTTTCAACCAAAAATATTATTTTTCTACAAAAAAAAACTAAACGTTTCAAAAATTGCGTAAGTTTTCAATTAAATTGATTTTTTTCAGTTAAAAATAATATGCAGCCAAGTAAAAAGGAATGTTTAACAGGTTATTTGAATGTTTAACCAATAAAAATGACCTTTCAAAGAAAAAAGGAATAGTTAATATTTTAACTAAATAATGCGCTTATTTGAAATCAAAAACAGTTAAACTTTCAACCGAGAAGATTAATTCTCTACAGAAGCAGTCAAATTATTAACAAGAGACATCAATTTTTAATCAAATGGTTAAAGTTTCAACTAAAAAAGATACATTTTCTCCCGAAACTGGATCAATTACATTTTCAGTTAAAAAAAATTAATTTTTGTCCGAAAAGTTATACCAAAAAAATGTACCGAGTAGTTAATATTTCAACCAAAATATACGAATTTCTAATAAATAAGTTTGATCCTCAAGTAGAACATATTAGTTTTCAATCAAAATGTTGAATTTTTAATTTAAAATATTAAATTTATGGCAAAACAGAAGAATGATCCAATCAGTAAATACATTTTCGACCAAATATTTACATTTTGAAGCAAGACGATTAAAGTTTCACTGGCGCCGACTATAGCTGTCGCCGCCATACTATGGCAGGGGCAGCAAAATGTTTTTATGGCCCCGATATTGTGGGAAATCATTTTATATGGACGCATTATTTTCGTCTTAATTTGTTGAAATTTGTACAAAAAATCTCAACCCTTAAAAACTACCCCCTGTGCAGCAAAAAACAGAAAAGAGTGAGTCCATATAAGGTTATTTTTGTATAATGTCGGCGCCAGCGATTATTTTTTTCCGGCCCTTCCATGGTGTTTTCTACATAGAAAGTTAGGGGGGGGGGTGTAAATTTTACGTGCTGAAGTTAATTACACAAATTACAAAAAATTAAGACAATAATAACACACCCATATACCAGTTAATTTTGGATAATGTCGGGGCCAGCGAAACGTTTCTTTGGCCCAACCATGGTATTTGCTACATAGGCGGTATTTTTTATGAGTTGAAGTTAATTGCATAAATTGGAGCAAATTAAGACGAAGGTAATGCGCTTGTACAAAGATAATTTTGGATAATGTCGGGGCCAGCAAACGTTTCTCTGGCCCGCCATGGTTTTAGCAACACAGGGGGTAGTTTTTAGGGGTTGAAGTTTGTTGCACAAATTTAAAAAAATTAAGACAAAAATACTGAGCACATTTAAAGTTGTTTTTTATTAATCTCGGGACCAGCGAAAGGTTTGGCTGGTCCAGCCATAGTGTTTTTATAGAAATAAGGTACTTCCGGTAATGCACAAATTCTGATTTTCGTTGTAACAATCTGAACCAATTCTGTACTAATTATTTGAACTAACAAAAGTCAAATTTTTGTCGCTGGTGGAACCAGCAAAATGATCCTCAAAATTTGAAAAATGTAATTAATGTTTATTTCCTAAAAATGTTATGGTAAATCAAAGTAAAATTTTTTCAATTTAATTTTTTTTTGCATTTCGTACTAAACAGTTAACTTTTAAAAAATTACAAACAAATTTTTCAAATCGAAAAAAAGTGAATAAAGGCAGATCATTGAAATAAATACTTCAACATTAGATAAAAAACTACCCCGTTGAAAAAAACTTGTTTTTTGACCTGGTAATTTGACACAATTTTTATCTCGAAAAAAAACTGTATAAAGCGGTTATTTTGACGATTCGCGATTTTAAAAGACTAGGGGTGGCTTTAAGCATCGTTTTCAGCAGCACTTTCCCCACTGAAAAAAAAATTATTTTGTTCGCAAGGTAATTGAACAGTATTTATAACTCGTAAAAAAGTGTGTAAAGGCTTTTATTTTGATGATTTTGTTATTTTGAAAGACTAGGGGTGGTTTTATATATCTTTTCCGATGGTACTTCACCCACTGAAAACTGGTTTAACGAAACTTTAATTTAACACCATTTCCAACTCGAAAAAAGTGTATAATGGTGGTCATTTTAACGATTTTTTTATTTTTAAATACTAAGGTGGTTTTATATATCATTTCCGGAACTATTACTTATCTGATAATAGTTTTTTTATGACACTGTAATTTAACACTAATTTTACAGCAAAAACAGTGTATAAGGCCGATCATTTGGACGATTTTTTGATTTCGAAAAATTAGGGGTGTTTTTAAATATCTTTTCCGGCAGCACTTACCATATGAAAAAAATTCTTTACTAGTTAATTCAACAGTATTTATAACTCAAAAAATTGTGTATAAAGGCGGTTATGTTGCAGATTTTTTCAATTTGGAAGACTAGTAGTGGTTTTAATTATCCTTTTCGGTGACACTTTCTTTTTACCAGGCAATTTAACACTTCTTTTAAATCGAAAAAAGTGATTAAACGGCTGTTTTAACGATTTTGTGAATTTGAAAGACTAAGGGTGGTATCTTTTTTTGCGGCACATACCCCATTCGAAAATCTTTTTTTTAGTCAGGTAATTTAACACCTTTTTTAGTAAAAAAAAGTGTGTGAAGATGTTCATTTTGATCATTTTCTATTTTCAAAGACTAGGTATAGTTTCAACTATCATATACGGTGGCACATTCCCCAATGACAAATTCTTTTTTAGGTCGTGACAATTGAACACTATTTTCAATTCGAAAAAATTGTATAAGGGCGGTGATTTTGACTACTTTTTTTATTTCGAAAGACTAGGGGTGGTTTTAAATAATATTTCCGGCAGGACTTACACCACTGTAAAATTTTGTTTTATAACAAAGTAATTTAACATTATTTTTAATTCGAAAAAAGTGGATAAGGGTGGTCTTTTTGTAAAGTGTGCGTTCCTGAACTAATTCTGTTAGATTAATTTCAGGAAAAAATGTTTTTCTATTTAGTTCATTTGAACGCTTGGAACATAAGGTACATCTAATTGGGGTGAATTGCTGCGAATTAAAATTTTTGAATTCGGCCGAATCTTTTTTCTAATTCGTTGTAATAAATCTAAGCGCTTTCGGATAATTTGAAATTTAATTAATTAAGTGCATGCGAATTGTAAATTCATAAAAAATAAGTAAAAATTGAATTCTTCGAGACTCGAACCACTGATCCCTCGCATATCAGTCCAGAGCATTCTCACTGGACTACGTGACTGTTTGTCGCAAAGCCAAATTCATGGAGGCTTGTAGCGTAATTTTCTCAATTCACCCCGATTATTTTATTTTTAGTGGGCACTTCAAAGTGAGTAAAAAAGATCAATTTTTATTTGAACATTTTTATATTTTATACTCACCAACAGAATCGTTTGTAGCTGCTAAGAAGAAATAGAAAATAGTTGTCAGTCTCCACATTTTCGTGAAATAAATCAATCTAACTTATGAAAATATCTCAGAAGATGAAAAGTGAAAAAAATTTAACTTAACTGACGAATATTTAACATTTTTCACTTATATATAGATATTATTCTTTATCGCGTTTTATCTAATTTTTAGTGGACTGGAACTTCGATATGTCACCAGTCTAGGTTGTAAACCATTTCTTGTTTGCAAACCAGTTACAACTTGTTCTTTTTACTTTGAAGCAGGAAAAACACTTGAGATTGTTGACAATATTAGTAAAAAATGTTTATTTTCTGTTATTGAAATTTTAAACTTCCGAAGGGCATTCCAACAGACAAGACCATATATGAAGAAAATGTGTTTATTTTTCCTAAAAACTTTCATGGTGAGTATACAAAAAACACGTGTCGGATTATTTTCTGCTGTCTCACACCATTTTTAAACTGAAACACACTGGGGCATAATTGACATTTTAATGAAACCACGTTTATTTTCTGTTATTAAAATGTTTAAATTAAAAAGAGCATTCCACAAAAACAGACCATATATGAAGAAAATATGTTTGTTTTTCCTGAAATATTTAATCATGAGTAGACAACAAATACGAGGGCTAGACGTTCAATTATTCTATGCTGTGTCACGCAATATTTAAATTTAACCAGAAACAATACGTGCGCTAAAGCACGTGACTCTATTCTTTTTTTGGTATTTATTAAATTGTTATGTTTAATTTTTGTTAAAATAAATAAATATTTAAATCAAGTTTCCGAAACAGGTTTTTGATGCCGATAAAATATTGAAAATTGTTATAAACATTTAAAAATTTAAATTTTGTCACCAAAATAAGTATGAGCTATTTAGCTCGAATGTTAGGCAATCATATTTATTTTTATTATATCAGAAAATATTAGTCAAATTACTAACAATTTTCTTTATTAATTTGAAAATATTGGCCGCAACTATCTACACTAGGTTGGTCCAAAAATGCATGGTAAGTTTTTTTTTGAATGGTAGAGGGCAAGGATCTCCCCATTTTATTCCAAATCCGAAAAAAGAAATTCCCTAATTGAAAAATTTTTTCACAGGAACGTGTTTTCACTTAAGGTTTTCCATGTAACATGAATGGGGAAAAATCACTTGTTTGAGTCTTTAGAAAAATTTTTTAGAGGTTGAAAAAATGTGGCGGAAAAGTATAGGGGCCTGTGGAGAATTATGCAAACGAAGAATTTCATGTACCAGACACATTGGTTTGACACCCCTAATAGTACCTGAAAACTACCCTTAAGGGCATACTCATCGTGACTACGTGACCAAACTAGTCCCCGGATATGAGCATTTTTTTTGGTGTTCACTGTGTCCACACGGATTGAGATATCGTGTTTAAAATTTGACAGATTAAATAAAAAGCACTAAAGAACGTTTGTGTACATCAATGTGTTTATAGTTTTAAAGAAAGTTTATTTATAAATCGATGAAAAAAGATATTACCATTCGAGTTATAGCACTATGCAGATAATTCGTCTAAACCTTTAAAAAAGTGGATGTAAGCAATAAAATTTGCACATTCGTTGAAAATCAACAAATAAATATCTGTATACACGTAACCTATAATTATTTTTTGAACATTTTTAGCGATTTCTAGCGGAGAGAAAAAGAAACTTTGACCGTCGATAAAGTCGAGATCACGTGACTAAGTACATTCATAAAATTTTTGTGTAGAGAATGAAATGATTTTCATTATTTTCGGTCCTCACTACGTCCAAACGGATGGAGATATCGTGTTCAGGATTTAGGAAGTTATATCGAACGCACTAAGGAACGTTTGTGTATATCAAAATGTTCGTAATTACGAAGACAGTTTTCATTTAAAATACTACAGGAATTAGGAAATAAACTTTTAACGTCGATAAAGTAGATGCCTCGATTTAAAAAAATCGAGGAACATCTTAGAATGTCATCCTCAAAAATTCGTCCAAGTCACATCTTGAGAAATGTGCATCTTCAGAAAATAATTTAAATTTTCTAATGGTTATATATTCTTGTAGATTTTTTGTACTGGTATGAAACAATTCCAAGCATAAAAATAAAATTTCGCCCGGGGGCGAAAGACAAGGCGAGTTCAACGCTGAGTCCCGCTGGTTGGTTCACTGTCAACAATAGTTATCAGCTGATCGATTCAACGTCAAGAATTATGGAAGTTGGTTGGAGAACTTCGACGAGTAAATTTTAGCATATTGTTGGTGTTACTATGTTTCCAAGTTGAAATTTATCTTTTATTTTTAGGACCAAAAAAATAAAAATCATTTTACACCGATATTTCATGAACGAACTTAGTCACTTGATCTCGACTTTATCGACGTTCAAAGTTTCTTTTTTTCTCCGCTAGAAATCGCTAAAAATGCCCAAAAAGAATGATAGGTTACGTGTGTGCAGATACTTATTTGTTTATTTGCAACGAAGGTGCAAATTTTATTGCTTATATTAATTTTTTTCAAGGTTTAGATGATTTAGTATAAAATGGGTGTCAGTGTTCAATATGAGCGAATAAAAAAATCTAAAATGCATCAAAGCAAAAATGATCTGCAAAGTGCTATAACTCGAATGGTAATATCCTATTCCATCAATTTATAAATAAACTTTCTTTAAAATTACCAATATATTGATGTATACAAACGTTCTTTAGTGCTTTTTATTTTATGTGTCAAAGTTTAAATACGATATCTCAATTCATGTGGACGCAGTGAACACCAAAAAAATGTTCATAACCGGGGACTAGTTTGGTCACGTGGTCACCGAAGAGCATGCCCTTAAAACCAAAAATATCAATTATGCATGATATCGACCTTTTGAATACTGTATTCTCGTTTTTTTACGTAAAATTATTAATATTAGTCTAGTGGAATATTTAATATTATTAGTTAATTATTTTTTAATTATTACAACAATTGAAATTTGCTTAAATTTTTTTTTTTGAAAATTCGTTTTTCCCCTAAAAATTATTTCTGTGAGTCTAGTGGAATATTGATTAACATTGGTTTATTAATATTTTATTGTTTAAGTTAATGGAATTTGCTTAAAATTTTTGTTTGAAACTTCGTTTTTTTCCTAAAAATTATTACTATTGGTCTAGAAGAATATTTATTAACATTAGTTTATTGATTTCAATTGGTTTAAACAAATGGAACTGAATAACATTTTTTAAAACTATTAGTATTTCTTTAGTGGAATACTTATCAACATTTTTTAATTAATTTTATTTGTTTAAAAATTTTTTTAAATACAAATTATCACTTAAATATTCCGAATAAATTAATTATTATTAAATTAGTTATTAATCAGGAATTAATTATTACTGATAAATATTCCATTAGACCCACAGTAATAAGTTTTAATTTTAAATAATTCGAATCGAAATTATTTTAACAAATTTCATTTGTTTCAATAATTGAAAATAAATTAGCTAATGTTAATAAACATTTTCTTGAACCAATATTAATAATTTTCAGGGAAAAAATGTAAATTTAATAATTTAGGGGGAAAACATGAATTTTTAACAAAACATTATTTAAACAAATTCCGTTTGTTTAAGGAATTAAAAATATTTAACCAGTAATAATAAATATTTCACTAGACCAATTGTAATAATTTTAAGTAAAAAAATACGAGAATACAATGTTCAAAAGGTCGATATCATGAAGAATTGACATTTTTTGTTGTAAGAGTAGTTTTCAGGTACTTGTGGAAGAGTGTTAGGATTGTGAAACTAATATTTTTGATACATGAAATTCTTCGTTGGATAATTCTCTAAAGGTACCTATACTTTCTCGTCACATTTTTTTAAACCCTAAAAAATCATTCCAAAAACTCAAAACAGTGATTTTTCCGTATGAATTTTACATGAGAAACTTCAAGCCAAAACCGGCACCTTTTAAAATAAAAAAATAAAAAATAAAAAAATAAAAAAGTTAGGAAATTTCTTGTTTTTTATTTGAAATGAAATGAGGGGGATCGTTTTCCTCTAAAAAAAAGCGTTTTTGAGCCACCCTAATCTACACGCCTCACAGTGGGGAAAAATAACTTTCTTGGTTCAAAATATCTTACAGTCCACAAATATTGACCGATTTGGAGCAAAGAAAATTTGAAAAAAGGCTTATAAAATTCAGAAGTAAGATGTCAAGCCTGATTTTCAAATAAGGCTTTCAAGTTTTTTTTTGTAAAATAAGCAAATATGACGAAAAAATTTCCATTTTTTCTATTTGAGGTTCCCGGTGCTCGTCAATAACATAAAAATTGTTGAAATAATCTAAGTTTCATAGAGTAACATTAGTTAAATATAATCCAATGTTATATAATAAACAATTTTTTATAAACGAATTATTTGTTGAAATCATATTTTTTACGATTTTCCATGATGTTACGTTTTTTAAAGCTCTATTGCAAGAAATTTCGATAAAAAACATGTAACGATGAGGAAATTTCTCCTTCAGGTAATTATTTTTAATAATATAAGCAAATTAATAAAACAAATGCGTAAATCAGGCATTTCTTGACTAAAAAATTGTATTTTTTTACTACATTGTTTCAATCAAAAACTCTATGTTAATTTTAGAAAAATTCATAATTTGTTGGTTAATTTTAGGATTTCTTTGAAGAAATTTGATAGAAAATGGATTATTAGGGCATTTGCCGGCAACACAATTAGTTTCCTTCAATATCAGTCTTTTCAGTTGGAAAGTTGATGGCAATTTAAACAAAATTCATAAATATTTTACCAATTTTACGATGTTTTTAAACACATTTAATGAAAAATTGCAAAGATAAAGCATGACTTTATGATAATTTCAGAAAAATGCATAATTCATCGATCAATTTTATGACTTTTTAAAGCAATTTTAATAAACAAATGCATTATTGGGGCATCTGTCGACGGGAAACTTCTTTTATTTTTTATGTCAGTCTTTTAAATGGGTAAACTTATGATAATTTCAGGAAATTTCATGATTAGTTGATGAATTATATATTTTTGAAAAAAATATTGATTTAGGAAAGACATAATGCGTAGGCCTATTAAATTTGTTTAGAACATTGTAGAGTTTATTTATTTAAAAAATTGATAAATAAATTATGAATTTTTTCTAAAATTATCATTAAGTTTCCAATTAAAAAGGTTTTCATAAAAAAAAATAATTTTCATGTCGCCAAATGCCTTACCTATGTTTTTTTGTATTAAAATTGTTTTAAAAAATCAAAGAATTTATCCGCTATTTATAAATGTTGCTAAAATTGTCATTAGGTTACCAAATGAAAGGATTGTCATTGAAAAAACGAATTTTTCTGTCGACAAATGCCCGAATAATACATTTTTTTATTAAATTTGTTTTAAAAAATCATAAAATTAATCAACAAATTATGAATTTCTGTGAAATTAGCCAAATTTCCTGCAATATAAATAAAAAAAGTAAAGATATGGAAAATTGTAAAAAACATTCTTTCAACGAATATTGTGTTTATAAAAAATTTTGGTATATTATATAATATTAGAATATCTTTAAATAATATTGCTCTGTTAAACCTACGTGATTTAAAAATTTTTCATGTTACTGACAAGCATCAGGAATTTCAAATAGAAAATATAGGCATTTTTTCATAATATTTGTTTCTTAATTAAAAATTTGGCCTATTTCAAAAATCAGGCTGGACAACTCTCTTAGAAATGTTATCAGTTGAAAATTTTTTTTCAAATCGGTCAATATTTGTGGGCTGTACGTTATTTGGAACAAAAAAAAAAAAATTTCCCTGATACACTGTACTGTATTATTTTTGGGCTGACCTTAGGCGTATTTCTACATAGTTTTTGTCTAAATTATTGAAATATTTGTAACCAAAAATGAAATATTCAAATTTTCAGTTTATGAGACTAATTTAAAATTAAAAAAAACTCGAATTTTCAACTAATTAAATTAAACTGAAAAAGGCTTGTTTTTAACGATATACTTGATCATTTATGAAGAAAAATAAATTTTCTACCAAAAGGCGAATTTTCAGAAAAATACGTCTTAATAACAAATAGTTGATATTTCAACTAGAAAATTTAAATTTTTTCTTGAATGTAATTTTAGTGGAATTCAAGAAGAAAGGCAAATTTTTAACAAAATAGTAGTATTCTTAACGAAAATGATTAATTTTCAACAAATATGATTAATTTTACACTCGAATAGCCGAATTTTAGCAAAATAAATGGATTTTTTACCAAACAGTATAATTCTCAGCTTATCAAGAATAAACTTGGAACCAATAATAAAATATTTAAATTTTCAGAAAAAGATGAAAATGGTTTACCCAAAATCGAATTTTTAACATTTTAGTTAAGTGACCGAAAGAATAGTTTAATTTTTTAACAAAATAGTTCAATTTTGCAATAAAGTATAAGCTTTTTATAAAAAGTTTATTTGCTACCAGCCTGTTTGATTTTCTACCTGATTCCTGATCTTCCTGATTTTCAAAGGGCAAACTGACTACAATTATTAATGATTAATAATATAAAAAATCTTAATAAAATTAGCAGTAATATTATTTCGCAGAAAGAAACCATCTGTTTTGTTTTTATATCAAAATATTATTTTTTTAAATCAAGAATAAGAAAAATTCACACTTATGTTTATGATGAGATTGAGTACAAACGATCAATTTTTATTATTTCAATGAGTTCTTGCTTGAATCCTTCTGTTAGATTTTAATGAGGCGAATCAGATTGGAGCAAATGGTTTAAACATCAAACCTCTGAAGTTCATTTTTGAACTTGATATAAATTAAAAATATTTTGCGTAATTTGGTCTTTTAATTAGAAAAATAAATAATGCCAAGGAATGGATTATAAACTAGGTGCAAGCTGGGCGATCAAGCCTGGCCCTGACCAGATTTTGCGTTTTCTTTGAGCTCAGCCCAGGCTAGTTTTGTCAAGCTTGGGCCATGCAACATTACTGCACGGGTGAGCACTTCAAAATTAAAATATTAAATAATAAAATATTGAATAAATTGTCAACCTCAGAACGCAAATATTTTGAAAGTATCATTCACTATTTCAATTTTGAAGTCTTTATACGATTAAAAAATAAAAAATTTAAAATCACACGTTAAAACACGGTTGCATTGAAATAACTGCAACAAGGATTTTTCTTTTGATTCTTTACTTGGATCTCACACAACTATTTTTTAATTAAAATTGAAATACCACGTGTTTTTGAAAACAAGGCGAAATAAGAAAAAAATTTGCGGAGGCGAAATTGTTCCTTGGAAAAATTGCTACGAAAATTATGAATTCATTTGCTATGAATTTCTTTTTTCTTGTCCTCGATATAATTATTTTCAGTAGAAAATCTATAAATATGCTCATCCCTACATATTTTGGAACACTTAAAACTTTTTATCATTAGCTCGTAACATTTTAAAAATAAAAAAGTATCTTCAGATAATTCAAAAAATTCAATTTTATCTTTTTTGATTTGTACAATTGTATAAAAGAGTAAAAACAAATTTTTACCTATTAAAAAAAAGAACCAAGATTTTCATTGAGAAGAAGTAAGAATAAAATTTATCAGGGAAACATTATTTAAGCAATTTTCCTAAGGAACAATTTTGCTCACATGAAGTTTCTTTCAAGAGGATTATCATTTTGAAGTGGAAATGTCAAATTAAATTTTTCCTCACAAAACCCTAAATTTTTGTGATAAAGTAAAGTTTTCTAAATCAGATTGGCAATTAAACTCACCACATTTTTCAAACATGGAAGAAAATTGATAGGAATGGGGATTTTTAATTGCAATTGTAGAAAAATTAGAAGGTTAGCACAATAATAATATGCCTTAAAAAATAATCTTACATTATACTTTTAATGCCTATCTGTTAAATGTAAATAGAATTTTTTAAATCAGGAATACAATTTAAAAAATTTTGTCTTCTAATATTTTGTTGAAATGCTATTAAATATATTTTTTAAATATGTAACTTAACCTAACAAGTAGCAGTTATTTAATTTTTTAAATCCAACTAATTTTAATTGCAGATAATCACATTGCTTGAGATTTCTTGTTAACATTTATTTTAAGAGGAAATTCCACTTTTGTCAAAAGGATATTATAAATTTTCCAAATTTTTGATACAATTTTTATCAAGACATGAAAATTCTACTTATACTGATCGGATACTCTAACTGTTTATCCCTATGATTTTTTATAAAAAGAGAATGATTGGAGTAATAGCATTTTCAAAATCCAAAAAAACAAACTAAAATGAAAATACATTCTTATGCAAATTTGGCTAAAAAAAATCCTACCTGTATATATTGTAAGGTGATTCTGTTCATCAATGTTATAATAAAAAATTTTTGTACTTTAACTCGTTTAAAATATCGATTTCCTTGATTTAATAATCAGATGATGATTAAATGAACCTGTAAATAAATTCTAATGCAAATCCTAATAAAAAATGCTACCTGTATATATTTTAAAGTGATTATGTTCATCAATGTTATAATAAAAAATATTTCTGGTACTTTATCCCATTTAAAAAATTGATTTCCTTTGTTTAATAATTAGGGGATGATTAAATGAACCTGAAAATAATTTTTAATGCAAATACTAATAAAAAATGCTGCCTATATATGTTTTAAAGTGATTTTGTTAATCAATGTATTATTAAAAAAAATCTCTGGTACTTTAATCCGTTTAAAATATCAATTTCCTTGGTTCAATAAATAAGGGGTGATTAGGCGACCCTGAAATTAAATTCTTATGCAAATCTTGCTAAAAAAGGCTACCTGTATATATTTTAAAGTGATTCTGTTCATTAATGTTATAATAAAAAATCATCTCTCTGTTCATTAATGTTATAATAAATAATCTCTGGTAATTTATCCCGTTTAAATACCGATTTCCTTAATTCAATAATTAGAAGATGATTCCTTACGAAAAGTTAATTTCTCTGCTTCTCTAAATAAGGGGTGATTAAACAACCCCTTGACATGCACACTTTCTATACTTATCTGAAAGTTATTTCATACCCTAGTAATTGAATAAAAAATTTCTAGTGACTTTAGTTACTAAGAAATTATAATTTCCATACTTGGGTGTTTGAGGTATGAAAACGCCCTTATATAATGGTGTATACCCCATAAACCGTTTATCTTTCTAGATCTTGGATATGAACCTTTTGTTTTGGTAAGAATGATAGTAAAAATGTGCAAGTTTGAACCAAATCCAACTATTAGTTTAGGAGAAAAAAAACTTTTCACGAAAATCAGCATTTTTCTATTAAAATACATGTAAAAATTGAAACTTTGACAATTGTTTGTAAAAAACTGTCGATTTTTCTTATTTTTTTCCTTCGAATTATTGCTTTGCAGGTTCGAAAATACAACGAAAAATTTTTTTTATAATTTTTTACCGGTGGCCATTTTACTGTACATTTGGTGCGGGGTCCTTTTTCATTAACAACTTCTTGATAGAACGCGTTGTTTTTGCTTTAAGTCGTGAAAACAACATTAAAAATAACAAAATTAACTTTTTGGACCAACAACAAGCTCCAAAAAAAAAATTAGACAAAACTTGTTTATCCTATAACATATAATATAATATACATTATTATATAATCATTATTTTCATATGATGCGCAGTTTGTGTTTTATTCGTAAAAACATGATTAAAGATTAAAAAAAATTCTTTTTTGGACAAACGACGCAAGCAATGAAAAACATAAATAGAAAAATTTTGCTTTTCCAAAAAAATAATGAAAACTCATTCAAATTTGTCACAAATAATTTTTGATAGAACACGTAAATTATAATTGCAATCGTAAAACTTTGCAATTACAATGACAATTACAATTTAAAGTACAATCGTAAAAAATAACATATAAAATAAAAAAATTAAATTTTTTGAAAAAAGCCAAAAGGTGCGAACTAAAATTAAGAGAAAACAGTTGTTCAACCAAAAAAGATATATCAATTTGTTATTAATCATTTTTAAATATAGGACCAGTAGATTTTCTTTCAATGGTAAAAATTAGGAATAAAAAATTTAATTTCTGGAAAACCGACACAAGAGACGAAAAAAATTAAAAGAGAAAAATTGTTATTAAAAAAATATTAACAAGTTTCTTATAAACTCTAGTAATAAAAATATATTAAAAATAAAAAAACTTTTCATAAAAACGACGCAAGTTTCAATAAAATGTGCAATAATAACCTTAAGAGGATCAGCACTTTTTATAATAAAAATGAGACAATCGAAATACTTCTGTCACAATACTAATGGATATTATGAATGGTAATAATATCAAATATATCGAAATGATAAATACATTGTTCAGGGTTGCTAAGAATAAAATTTAATCTATGATAAGAAACAAATATTAAAGTAAACTTTGAAAATAAAATTTGTAGTTTATTTTGTAATAACAGAATAACTAGGCCCAGGCGGAGGTACAGAAATAAATATAATATACATTTAAAATAATAGAGTTGAAAATAACGTGGGAAGGTTTGTTTTTAATTTTCTATTTGATTTAGCGATGCCTGAATGCACTCGACGGTTATTGTTCTTTGGCTGATAAGGGATCAGCAATAGCACATTCTTGAACCCAAACAAAAAATTTTAACAAAAAGGATTTATTCTGTGTAAAAGGAAAGAATTTTCAACAAAATACATACATTTTTATTAAAATAACCCAGAACTACTTAACCGTTTTAAAGAAACACTTGAATAATATACTTTTAAGATACGCATTAATAATTTAATTTAATATTAAAAATTAACCGTAGATGACAAAAATCTTTACTTTTATAAATATTATTTTACAGAATTATAAAAAATGAAAATACTTACCTAATTATACCCACATAAAGTTTTCATAACATTATTACAATGTCTTATAATAAAATGACTCAACTTTAAAGAGATGTAATATAATTTTTTATTTTTATAATTTTATCATTTTTGATAAGATTTATAGTCTTTTAAGTATTTAAAGGCTTTTTTATTATATTATTTTGAAGTATTTAAATAAGAACCTAACAATTTTGAATTTCGTTAATGTGAATCACAATACCCAGAAACTCAAACAATTCATCCTGATGACTTTTCTATGAAAAGAAAATTGTCAGAGTCAGAGCATTTTCAAAATCCAAAACAACAAACTAAAATGAACATTTTAAGGCAAATAACACATGATACGAAAAAAGTTAAAAAAAGAAAAACGGTTATTTCTTTAAGTCAGAAGACAGAAGCTATGAAAGAAAATAAGACAAAACTTGTGAACCCAAAAAGACCTATAATTTTTGATAGGACACGTAGTTTTTGCTTTAGTCGTAAAAAATAACATTCAAAAGAAAAATATTAAATGTTTTTGAAAAAAACGACACAAGAAGAAACTAAAATTAACAGACAAAATTTGTTCGCCTGAAAAGATCTATAAATTTATAATTAATCATTTTTCGATAGGACGAGTAGATTTTCTTTCAATCGTAAAAAATAAGATTAAAAATAAAAAAATTTAATTTTTGGTAAAAGGACAGAAAAGACGAAAGAGAAGATAGGATCACATACAGAACCCTATATAGGTTCCTGTATTAGAACCTGTGCAGATGCGCAGTAGTTTTTCTTTAATCGTGAAAAAAAAGATTAAGAATAAAAAAAATTTATAAAAACAAGGAAATAAGATTTAGTATGATTCAATTCTTATGCATATTATGAATTGTAATTATATAAATTTACTGAAATGATACATGTTTCAGCGCAGCTTAGAGTACAATTTAAAGCAAAATAAGAAACAAATATTAAAATAATCATGGTAAGTACAATTCGTGCTTTATTTTGCAATATTTGAATAAGCAGTCTCAGACAGAGTTACATAAAAAATCTATTATATTTAATATAAAGGTGTTCAGTATAATGTAGAAAAGTTGAAAGTGGGGACAAAATCGAGTGCGAAGCACGAGATATGCAATGAAAATATGTTTATTGGAGCCGAAAGAGCTTTAACAAAAGAGAGTTCACAATCACAAAATTACAGTTGTCGGTCCGCTGACCTTTGAATTTAAAATTTCTGTGCGCGAATGCGGGAAAAATGCAAAGAACGAGCGCGTAGTGCGATAGCCATCAGTCACGTGCCGTGGGTGTGTTCAAACTCTCGAGCTAAGCTCTTTTAACAAAAAAGAATTCACAATCACATAATCACAGTGGTGGATGTTTTCAGTTCTAATTTTGAAATACTTGCGCAAGGATGTGCGAAAATAGAAAGACCGAGCGCGTAGCGCGGGGCAAATACATAATCGAGCTCGAATCGTGAGATAAATACAGCATCGAGCATAAAGCCCGAGAACCAACAGTAGCGCGCCCTAGGCGCGCTCAAACTTGCGAGAGAAGCGATACGCGCAAGTAACGCGCGACGAGAATGTGCCCACGTCGCGGGCAGATTTTTTTATTGTGAAATTATGTAGCCATGAAAAGATATCAATTGAAAACTGCGCTATTTTGAAAAATTCAAATATGAAGTGACCAAAAATTGAACGTTTAAATTCTAAATCAAAATTTTTAGTTTTAGGGCAATAGTTATTTTAAGTAAGCATGCATATGGAAGAAAGTCATCTTTGACTGACTTGTAAGTCGTCGAATCCGCACAGTTTGAATCAGTCATTTTTGAATGATGCAAATTCAGAGTGTAGTACACCTTTCTAATGAGAGTCTCCTAGGAAAACATTTGTTCTGATTCTACACTCTAGCGGTTCTGCCCGACTTTCAAAATAGCTTTTAAAATAGCCTACTTACGTATACGTATGCAGCAAGACTTAGTATAGGTGGAGGCTACAGGAGGCGGTCAAAATAAAAAGGAAAGGAAGGGCTAGTGGGGGAATTATAACAGGGGTTAGGGATGGATTAGAGGAAGAAGTTCATGGGGAGAGAGAGGGGGAGGGCGTGAAAATGAGGGTTGTAAAGATGGGAGGGCGATGTATAAGTCTGTGACTGTGTACAGTAAGGATGGAATGGAACGGATTAAGGAAAGGGTAGAAAACTTACGAGGAGAGAGATGAGGGTTTGGTGGTATTGGAGAGACTTTAATGCGAGAATTGGGCGGGAAGGGGTCTGTACCGGGAAGGGGAGAGCTTTGAAAGAACCTTTGAAATTAGGAAGTAGTTGCTTTTTAAATTTACAATGGGACATTATGCATGTTGTAAGATTGATAATTCTAAATTCAGTAATTAAAATCATTCTAACAAAATACTGAGAAATACTTCAAATCATTTCAAAAGTTATACAGCATTGTCAAAAGAGACTGGAAGAATTTCAACCCCTTTTTCTCAGTATAATGGATTTTCTAAAAATTAAGAAATAATTCAAGTCAGCTTCAAAAACTGTTGAAAATTTATCTCTTGCAATGAAAATGAATTTTTTTGGGGTTAAAATTGCAAATTTTTGCTTGACAATTGATTGATTGATATTAAGTTTCCAAATATTTTGCTTAAAATTTGTCCTTTTTGGTTGGAAATTATATTATGGGATCATCTTGAATGAATGAAAGAAATATTAATATTTTTTTGAATATTAACAAAAGAAATTTCGAAAAATCAGTTTAGGTTTTATCTAATCAATTCAATTTCTAATCCAGAAAGATAAAATTTCTACAGAGAAGAATAATTTCCCGTCAATAAAATTGTTTAATTTTTAAATCAAAGAGAACTATTCTTGATAAAAAAGTTTAATATTCAACTAGAAAATATGAATCACAATTATACAAAATGGGACGTCTTTCATCAACCCAAAATTATGATTATAATGATCTTCTAAAAGTTCTTAGAACTAATTTTGCAACTACATGACCACTAAAAATTCATTGCACCATACTCTAACAAGTAATCTAAGCAGCTGAGGAAAGTACGCAGAAAAATCCTGTAACACACGAACCATAAATTTTCTATAAAAAATAAAGAGCGAACAGTTTTTGAAAAATACAGTATGAGCTTAAAAGAAGAACTTTCAGACCGACTTTCTAGTCAAAAATCCCAACGATGTTAGAGACTCACGGAGTTGGCGACAGAGTATCAGCAATATCTGGAAGATTATATTCTATCAGCGGACAGTTACATAGAGGAATTAAACCCGTTCAATTATTAGTTGATAGTGGCGCATCGATAAATATAATAAATGAAAATTGCATTAACAAATACCACCATAGAATTTTCAGGGATAAAGAGTTTTTAATGCAAACTGATAAGAACCGGACAAACAAAGTGACCAAGTTTAAGTTTCAAGGAAAAAAAGATCTCTTTGTAATTATGCAAGAAAAATTTGATATATCTGACGAAGACATTATCAGAACACGATCCCGGTACTCTTATCAGTTTAGCATGTCTAACAGCTTCTTCCGACTTGATGATATGGTCTATCTATTAGAAGATGACGCTATCCTCATTCCAAATAACAAAGTTGAAAATGAGAACCGTGGAAAAAAGCAGGGCACATTCTAAAAGATGATAATCCCTACATTCCCAATTCTATTACTGTATCTTTAACTCTAAAGTTATGACTGTCGTGAGTGAAGTCACCGAAACAGATTTCAGATTGAGTAATGAAGAGATACTTTATAAGTTTATCAATGTCAGTCCAGAAAGAGAGGAGCATATAACTTACATTACAAAGGAAGAATTGAATGCTATATTGAAATTATTGAACAGAGATTTGAGACTTAAACATATCGAAGAAGCCTATAAAATTGTAGTTAAAGATAAAGAAAACATTAATGTACATCAACCGCGACATTCGGAATGCCAGAAAAACATAAATGGAGGTTTGTATTTAATTTAAGAAACTTAAACGAGAAAAGGGATGAACATGTGTACTCATTTCCTGTAGTGAATGAAATTCTAGACGAAATAATATAGAAAAACCAAAATACTGTTTAGCCCTCGATTTGAGCATCAAATTGTACCAAATTGTATTGAGCGTTAAAAAATATACATGCTCCTTATTCTAAACCTGAATGAAATTTTCCCTACAATCGTTTGCCTTTCAAGCTCAAAAACACTTCAATCACATTTTAAGGAATGATGAAAAAAGCATTGGGAGGGCTGATAAGAAAATATGCTTCGATTATCTACAAGAAATGATAGTTACGGATCTTAAAGGAATAGGAAGGCTAGTCATGGGATCGACTTACTTTTCATATGACAGCGACACTAATTCACCAGTGAAGGTACGTACACTGGTGGAATACTGCAAGATAAGGGGTCTTCCTCTTATGCTGAGGTGCGATGCTAACTCCCACCATACTTTGACCGACGTTTCGTAATTCGGTCATGGAGGAAGTCATTGACATCACTCTCTGTACCGGTAGTTTTACAGATAATATGAAGAAGTGGAGAGACTCAGATGAACTCACTCGCTCTCTCTCTCTCTCTGATAGAGTTCGTGTTGGAATCTGCTGTACCCATCGACCCTAAATGGGTCAGAAATCGAAGAACAATGGACTGGGATTATTTTTCCACAGAATTAAGAAGTGCATTCTCAGGGGTGCCCAATTCAATTAGAGATGTGGATACCCTGGAGATGGCGGCCGAGATTTTCTTGGAAGCCATCAAATCCACTTATGAACGTAATTGTCGGCCTTCGAAAGTCCGAAAGGCTGGAGAGACACATTGGTGGAATGCGAAACTTGAAGAGCTTCGCAGGCAAACCAGAGAGAGGTTCAGACGTTCTAGTTGTGCCAAAACGAAGGAACTATGGACTTCATTTACATCGATGAGGGATGAGTATAGGAGTGCAATACGTAAGGCAAGCCAATACAGCCGGACCAACTTTTGCTCTGATATCGAGAAAGGACGGGGATACCTTGTCTCACCAGATCAAGGCGCATTTTCCGGGATTCATAAAGTTAGGAGAAGAGGGGACGGCACCTTCCAGGCAATCAGAGCCGCGTTTGGCCCAACTAGGCCTGAAACGGCGGCTAGATAACGTAATTGTCACCCCAGCCAGGGTCAGGTGGGCCCTGAAGTCCTTCTGTCCTTACAAGTCTCCCGTTCCGGATGGTATCTATCCAGTCCTCTTACAAAGGGTTGGTGTGATCATCATCGGGCTGTCTGTGAGATTTGCTAGGGCTAGTCTGACGTTGGGTTATGTTGCGGTGGCATGGAGGTGTGCAAGAGTAGTCTTTATTCCGAAGGCAGGCTGGATCGGTTATACTTCATCCAAGGATTTCCGACACATTAGCTTCACATCTTTGCTACAAAAAACAGTGGATCGACAGGTGGACAGATATATCTGCGATAAGGTCTTGTCAAATAGTCCTCTTCACAAGCAACAACACGCCTATAGGGCTAGTCACTCGAACTCACTCTTTTTTTCATGGCTACTCAGAAGAGATGAGCGCCTTTTGCCCTGCTCGGTATTTGCGGATGTTGTAACGATATTGTTATCAGCTGGATTTATTTCTGATGTGGGCGAATTGAATTCGGTGATCGAATCTGTCTCTTGTGCGTTTCTTCTATCCCACTAAATTGCTATCATCTCATTTAGACGTATGGCCTATGGCTTATAGGATCTCAACCGGTTAGCTTAATGAGCTCCAAATTGAATAGTAGTTTTGTTATTAAATAAAGAGATCCATTCAAGCAATATTATAAGTTGAAAAAGGATGAACAAGGACCAGGGCAGATTTAATGAACAAATTATGCCTATTCAGAAGCTCAAAATAGAATTACACCAATATTTAAAAAATCGGCTCCCCGCAGCTTAGTCATTAACAATAATTTTAGGTCCGTTTGTACCTGTATGGCAAAATCCATAGTCGAATTTTTTGACACACATGTAAATAAATAGCTAGAATTAGTATGAAAGGGGGCACTCTCTATAGAACGCCAAATGTTAGTCGATTTTCATGATTTTTTTAAGGGTAAGGAGTGTATATATCTTTTCAGAATCATAGGTACTTTTTATCATATAATTATAGTTTACGAAATGATTTTTCTGCCTAAAAAATAAAGAAAGGCGAAGATATAAACAGTCGCCGTGAAGCTGTCCGGACGGGAGGCTGAATGCTGTGTACACTCCAGCACCTCGCAGGATTATTCGAAACAGTTTGCGCCAAAAAAATAGTTGGAATATAAATGTGGTCCTTAGATGAACCAATAAAATTGAAAAATAATGATAATTGGCTAAAAGGGAGGCCTTAGAACAAAAAAGTTGATTTTTTTGGAAAGAATTTAAAACTTTGACACAGACCAAAACATGTTTATTTTGATAATTTTTGGACGGTTTCAGGTTCATCTAAAAAACGTGTAAAAACGTGTGCTAAGTATGAGCATGATCAATACAAAAAATTCTAAGCAATTGTGTGGACCGATTTTCAACTCATTGAAAAGAACTCTCGAGATAATCGCGTTTTAAATTTGGGGAAAGGAAAAGTGTATGATTCTGTGACATCCCGTCGACTTTTTTAAAGTATTTCAGGCAGTTGGCTTCGCATTCCCTTTCACAACCCTCCCCAGAGGGTTTTAAGACTTGCAAAAATGGCGAAATAAATTACCTCGATAGATCGCTTGAGAATTACATATAGAATACATTTTTAAAAACCAGAACTCCATATAAGCTCAGTTTTTTGAAATATAATTGACTTTCGAATTTTTTCATAGAAAAAAAAAATATTAAAAATATTAATTCCATGAATTTGTTGTATATAGATAGAAAGTAATACAGATTGGTCTTTCATAAATGAAATTCAATTGGAAAATGAAATATATTTTATTTATGCCCAAATGTATAACAATTTACAAATAATTTTATTACAATTATATGATATTTACAAAATTGTAGAAAGTATACTAATAGAAATTGCAAATTTCAAAATCAAATAAGTTAATATATGCGGTATGAAAGTTCACACATAAATCAGTAAGTATACATTGTATTTTGGAATGGTCTAGTCAAAATAATTGGAAAAGAAAGGGCACTACTTTGGCCAAAAAAACTGAAGGTAATACCGAAGAGCAATCACGGTGAAATATTCGAAGGAAACGCATGTCGGAGACTTTTAAAAAATGCTGATATGCTTAATGACCGAGAAATATATTCAAACGTTGGAATGTTTCGATTGCAACCCATAATTTCGGCGTTTAAAGCAATGAACAAGGTTGTGAAATTTTCTTTCACGACGAAGAATGTAAACAAAGAAAATTTGACTAGCAGTATAAAAAAATTGAATGGATCTTTTGATGCGACTGACGTTTCAGAATCGTTGAAAATGCATATATTACTTAATCACGTTGAGCAAAGTGTGCAATATTTGGATTATTCAGGATTAGGACTAT